>NC_091282.1:820468598-820768598 GCF_032444005.1 Ranitomeya imitator | reverse complement strand
TCTGCTGTTCTGACACCTCAAGGTCTCTGCCAATATGACCTGGCATGCTCAAACCAGTCCAGCAAAATGTGAACACTAATATGACGCTTCTTCCCTCTGAGCTCTGCACTGTGACTCAAAAGTAGTTTTCTATCACATACAGTATGCGAAAGTTGCGTACTCAGGAGAAATTGCACAACACACAACGTCAGTCTGCAGCGTGCACCATATAAGTGCATCATAGATCTGTGGAGCTATGAATGAATTAATCCAGAATTTAATATGATGTATACAGACTGTATCCTGCCATCTGCCACTATCACACTCTAATTAACATGTCCATTTATCTATTCTTCCTACAGGTACGTGACCCAGCTTTCTACACTGACTATCCCCTACCTCAATTTCTTGATACATGACCGAGCTTTCTACACTGACTTTCCCCTACTTCAACTTCTTGGTATGAGACCCAGCTTTCTACAATGACTTTCCTGTACCTCAGCTTCTTGGTATGTGATGCAGCTTTCTACACTGACTTTCCCCTACCTCAGATTCTTGGTATGCTTTTCAAATAACCCTTGATATACCCCCAATGTTATTTGTGATCTTGTTTACTCTGCTGTGATCATCCTGCATCTGGCTCAAACTTAATTATCTGGCCAAGATGAGCACACACCACTCCACTCTGCTACACACCTAAATGTATTTTCTACCAAATATATTGCAAACAATACATCTGCAAGATGTCAGTCTGCGGGGTGTGACATACAAGTGTATCATGGAAGTGTGGAGCTATGAATGAATTAATCCAGAATTGAACCAGAAGGGAACTGGATACATAGTCACTGTAAACAATGTTTCTGTTTGTTTGCACTCTCGCCCTTAAAATCCTTCACTTTCTGCTTCACCCCCCCCCCCCTAATCCCTACACCTAGTAAAAAACTGGTCATCTCTTCCTCCATCCTCCCCATCCATCGCATCTCCTTCTCCGATCTGTTCCTCAACATAGAATCCTCTGTCTACAAACACAGACAGCTATCTCATGCCCTCTGCTGCCCCACCTACTAACACTCTCTCTGCTCCTCCTCACTGTCGGTGATATGTGGCACCCCAGGAGTTCGAGTACCATAGTAGTGCTGCCTTCCTCTCGGGGAGGGTAGTGCTATGCCTGGAAACAAGTGAGATTCCCTTTGGCAGGTTATCACACACACAACACCTTCCAAATACAGGCCAGGAGGGGGAGCTCAAAACCCTGTTTTAGGGTAGCTTCCCTGGAAAAAGATCCTGGTTTGGAGGAGAAGTCAGACAGTTGGTCCCAGGAGACCAGTGAGTGCAGATCGGTTGGTACAGACAGTCTGTGAGCGACGACAGACAGGGACAGAGCACAGTGGAGATACAGGAGTCCGGGAGGCTACGAGTAGGCCTACAGGGAGTCAGTGTGCATATTCCAGGTACCAGGGGTACCGGGAGCCCGATGCTTTTGTGTAACTATAAGACACAGAGCAGAACCAGAGGGCAGAGGATTACATGGACTTTGCCCATATTCACCTGTGGTGCAGCAGCACCTTGAAGCCTGGGGTCTCCGTGAAAAGACCCCAGTAAGCATGGCTTGAGCTGCCTACCATACAGGTACCTGTCCCAGGTCTCCATTTATTTACCGGTTATACCATCCACGCCATACACCATAGGACCCCTGGGGACCCCGCTTCACCTGTGGGAAGTGTAACATCTGTGCTGCTGCAACATCCCCCAGGGGACCCCTTCAATGCAGCGTTGGTCCTACCACTGACCAAACTCCACAGGTGGCATCACGACAAACTTTGAACATTTTTCCCTTTAACGTTGAGGCTCAGGGCCACAGACCGGGTCACAGTCACCGTGACATCCCCCTAGCGACCGGACCCGGTACCAAGTACCCCACTGCCCTGGGGTGATATTTCTCCAAATCCTGGCCCTCCTCACTACATCCCCACAGTCATTTCTACCTCCCATCCATGCTCTATCACAAATTTCTGTAACCTCTCTAATCTTGTGCCTATTTGCCCAGTCCCACTAACAGGAGCTCTATGGAACACTCGCTCTGTCTGCAACAAACTTTCCTACATCCTTGACCTTTTTATTACTAACAAACCTTCCTTCCTTGCTATCATCGAAACCTGCCTCACGCCCTCTGACACAGCCTCTCCAGCTGCACTTTCGTATGGTGGATTCCACCTTTCCCACATACCTCACCCCAGCAGCAAGCATGGCGGAGGAGTTGTTTTTCTCCTGTCAGATAACTTTTCTTTCATTTCAATCCCACTGTCACCCTCTGTTACACTCCCTTCCTTTGAGGTGCACTCTGTGCTCATCTACTCCCCCATCAACCTCCAACTGGCTGCAATTTATCACCCTCCATGGCCATCCACCACCTTCTTTGACAACTTTACCCCCTGGCTACTTCATTTTCTCTCCGCTGACATCCCCACTATCATCATGGGTGGCTTCAACATTCCCATTGACACTTCTATCTCAGCTGTCACTAAACTTCTATCTCTCACTTCCTCCTTCGGCTTCAATGGTCTTCTGCAGCCACTCACAAAGATGGCCACACACTGGACCTCATCTTCACCAGCCTCTGCTCACTCTCTAACCTCTCTAACTCACCTATACCTCTTTCTGACCACAGCCTACTTACATTCTCTTCCTTCTCCTCTACAGGTCACATTCCCCACCCTACAAACTTGCACACCCTCGCAGAAATCTTAAACACCTTGATCCACACTCACTCTCTGAATCCGCTTTATATAACCCCACAATAGCTGCTGCTCTCAAATCAGTCGCCTCTCTCATACATACTAAAGCTCACAAAATCAACAGACAACCCAGGCACACCAGCCTGTCCAAAGAAATGAGATGGGCTACCAGAGTTGCTGAGCGGAGATGGAAAAGATCACGCTTCAATGAGCACTTCATGGCATTCAAACAGTCCCTCGCTACTTTCAAGGCCACACTCGCCACAGCAAAACAAACCTTCTTCTCATCTCTCATATCCTCCCTGACTCACAACTATAAACAGCTATTCAACATTTTCAATTCTCTCCTCCCTCCCCCAGCACTTCCTCACTCTCCACTCATCTCAGCTTAAGACTTTCATTCTTCAAGCAGAAGATTGATAACAACAGGGAAAGCTTTGACCTACAACCCCCACAACCCCTCTTACTAACTACTCAGCCCACCTCCTCCAAAACCAACTTCTCCGCCATCACAGAATATCAACTTTTCACCCTACTCTCAAGATCACATTTCACCACCTGTGCACTTGACCGAGTCGCATCCCACTTCATCCCAAACCTCACCACAGTCTTCATCACAACCCTAACCCATATCATCAACCTATCACTAACAACTGGTGTTTTCCCATCATGATGCCTCAATCACACCCATCCTCAAAAAGCCCTCTCTTGATTCATACTCTGCATCTAGCTATCGCCCCATATCACTTCACCCCTATGACTCAAAACTACTGGAACAACATGTCCGTTTCGAACTGTCCTCTCACCTCTCTTCCTGCTCCCTTTTTGACCGATTACAATCTGGCTTCTGACAGCATCACTCCACTGAAACTGCTGTAACTAAAATCATCAATGACCTACTAACTGCCAAAGCCAAGCGACAATACTCTATCTTCCTCCTCCTGGACCTGTCCTCTGCCTTTGACACAGTGGACCACTCCTTATTACTACAGACCATCTCATCTCTTGGCATCACAGACTTGACCCTGTCTTGTATCTCGTCATACCTAACAGACCGGACATTCAGCATCTCCCACTGGCACACCACAACCTCACATTGTCCCATATCTGTCGAAGTCTTGCAAAGTTCAGTCCTAGGGCCCCTGCTCTTCTCGATTTACACCTTCGGCCTGGGACAGTTCATAGAATCTCACAGTTTAGAGTATCACCTCTATGCTGATGACACACAGATCTACCTCTCCAAAACAGATATCACCTTCCTACTAACCAAAATCCCACAATGTCTGTCCACTATTTCATTGTCCAGGATGGTGATCCAAGTTTGGCAGCTTCCCCAGGAGAGAGTACTGACAGGAGTCAGCTTATGGAGCAGGAGCTCCAGGAAGGTAACCCAGAGTTGGGGGACTGTGTGCACTGACAAGGGTCAGTTAACGAATTGTGCGGTCACCCATGGTAACTGGACGGAGTAAGGTCCAGCATGTTTAGAGACTGCAACCAAATGTCATGTGTTGGTGCCTGTTGTGTTCCATGGACATTAATGAATAAACCAAAATAGACTGTTTATGTGGGAAACCGTGACGGTCTACGTTTATATTGTTGCCAAGCGAGTATTTCCCAACCCGTTAGTGATCGTGACATCACAATAGACAAAACGGAATTCATCTTTCCCCCAGCTCACTTGACTCTCCCAACTGACCTATCCATTAAAGTAAATGGCTTCTCACTTTCCCCAGTCCAACAAGCTTGCTGCCTCGTGGTAATCCTTGACTCTGATCTCTCCTTCAAACCACACATCCAAGCCATTTCCACTTCATGACAACTTCAACTCAAAAATATTTCCCGGATCCCTACATTCCTCAACCAAGAATCTGCAAAAACTCTAATGCATGCCCTCATCACCTGCCTTGACTACTGCAACCTCCTGCTCTGTGGTCTCCCCTCTAACAGTCTCTCAACCCTCCAATCTATTCTAAACTCTGCTGCCCTGCTAATCCACTTATATCCCCCGCTATTCCCAGGCCTCCCCCTGTCAATCCCTTCACTGGCTCCCCATTGCTCAGAGAATCCAGTTCAAAACCCTAACCATGGCACACAATGCCATCCACAACTTGTCTCCTCCATACATCATCTCACGGTACTTACCAGCATGCAACCTCCGATCCTCACATGATCTCCTTCTCTTTTCCCCTCTTATCTCCTCTTCCCACAATTGTATACAAAATTTCTCCCACGCATCCCCCCTACTCTGGAACTCTCTACCCCAATATAACAGACTCTTGCATACCATGGCAACTTTCAAAAGGAACCTCTTCCGACAAGTCTACAACCTGCAGTAACCACCAAACCACTACACAACCAGCTTTACCCTCACCTACTGCATCCTCACCCATCCCTTATAGATTATGAGTCCTCTCGGGCAGGGTCCTGCCTCCTCCTGTACCATTTAATACTTGTATTGTTTAAGTTGTTTAAGATTATTTTACTTGTTTTTTATTATGTATACCCCTTTTAACATGTAAAGCACCATGGTATAAATGGCGCTATAATAAATAATAATAATTATGGGGTCCATTTTCTCTTGCTACCCTTGTGAAGATAAAAAATTGGGGCTAAATTCACATTTTTGTCTGCGAAATGTGATTTTTTTATTTTCATGGCTCTACGTTATAAACTTCTGTAAAGTAGCTGGAGGTTCAATGTGCTCACCACACATCTAGATACATTCCCTGAGGGATCGAGCTTCCAAAATGGTGTCACTTGTGGGTTTTTCTCACTGTTTAGGCAAATCAGGGGCTCTCCAAAAGAGACATGACACCGGCAGACCATTCCATCAAAGTCTGCTTTCCACCCCTTTTTATTTAACCTTGCTATGAGCCTAAACAGTAGTTTACCCCCACATATGGTGTATCTTCAAACTCAGGACAAATGGCACAACAAATTGTATGGTGCAATTTCTCCTGTTACCCTTGTGAAAATGCAAAATTTGGGACTAAAAAACATTTTTTTGATTTTTTATTTTATTTTCATGGCTCAACGTTATAAACTTCTGAGATTCTGAGATGAACCTGGGGTTTCAAAGTGGTTTTCCCCCCACATATGGAGTATTATTATGCTCAGGATAAATTGCACAACAAATATTGAGTTCCATTTTTTCCTTGAATGTGGTTTTGAGCACCTTGAGGGGTGTAGTTTTTATAATGGTGTTGTAATGCTGCTGTAGAGCAATATAGTGAAACCTCCACCAGGGGATGCTGGGGAGGGAAGAGAGGTTGCATACACAGCGTAATACCACTGAGCAGCAGCACAAGCGCCACCTGATGACGAAAGAGTGGTCAGATGAGCCGAATCAGAAACAGGACAAGAAGTATCAGAGGTAACAGCAATGCACGTGTTCAAATACAAGCCAGAAGTCAGAACCAGACGGTAGCAGATATAACCGAGACAAGAGACAGTTAAACAGATCAGAAGACAAGCCGGGTCACATACCAAAAGGTCCAAGCACAGGGAGCAAACACTAAGACAAGCGGTGTGGCAGGAAAGGGAAGTCACAGGAACAGAGTAAACGGGCAGAGGACAAAACACGGCATCAAGGGGTCAGCTGCTCTAGCCTGGGAGCATGAACTATCACTGATGTTGGTCTGCAGGCCACAGTAGACTAAAATAGCCACACTATGGGAGGTGGAGCCGCATATTCATGACTGTAATCAGCGGCCCCACGTGACCGCTCATACAGGAGAAGCTGCGGCGAGGACAGGACGCTGTGAGGGAGCCGGGTGAGTATTTTATTAACAGCGGGCGGGCGCACAGGGGGTGGAGACAGGGATCTTTATTTTAAACACGAAAAAACAACAAAAAAAGGATTTTTCATATCTTCTCTCCAGCGAACGCTGCTGGAGTGAAGATATGAATGGCAGCTTCAGCACCATGTGGGAGGACAGCGCTTACTGTAGCGCTGTCTCCTGCACGGCACACGGACTGCACACGGACAGCGTCCATGTGCGGTACGTGTTTTACACGGACCCATTGACTTTAATGGGTCCGTGTAATCCATGCTCTCCCACGAACACTGACATGTCTCCGTGTTTTGCACACGGACACACAGTCCGTGAAAACGCGCTGACATGTGCAGAGATACATTGATTTCAATGTGTCTATGTGAGCCAGTGTCTCCGGTACGTGAGGAAACTGTCACCTCACGTACCGGAGACACTGACGTGTGAAACCGTCCTGACACATGTCAGATTTGAAATATAGGTTGTGTCATTAAGGGGTTAATCTTTAGCTTATAGTGTGCTTCTCAGGATAGTGAGCCATCTCACTGACTCATACAGGACTGTCAGTAAGGGCAGTCCCACACGTCCAGATAACTCCGGTACCGGAAAAAATCGGTACCAGAATTATCCGTGTCCGTGTGCCCCTGCGTTTCTGTGACACATCAGTGTGGCACACGTGTGGCACACGTGTGCCGCCTGTGTGCCCACTAGGTACCACATGGAGCGTGCAGGAGACAGCGCTAAAGTTTAGCGCTGTCCCCTGCATCGTGCTGAAACCGCGATTCATATCTTCTGTGCAGCAGCGTTTGCTGCAGAGGAGATATGAGTAATCCTTTTTTTTTGTGGTTTTCCGTGTATAAAATAAAGGTCCATGTCCCCACCCCCTGTGCGCCCCCCTCACTGTTCTGAAAATACTCACCCAGCTCCCTCGTTGGCTGTCGCTGCTTCCTCTCCTGGCCGCACCTTCTACTGTATGCGGTCACGTGGGGCCGCTCATTTACAGTAATGAATATGCGGCTCCACCCCTATGGGAGGTGGAGCTGCATATTCATGACTGTAATCGGCGGCCCCACGTGACCGCATACAGTAGAAGATGCGGCCAGGAGAGGAAGCAGTGACAGCCAACGTGGGAGCTGGGTGAGTATTTTCAGAACAGCGGGGGAGCGCACAGGGGGTGGGGACATGGACCTTTATTTTATACACGAAAAACCACAAAAAAATGGATTATTCATATCTTCTCTGCAGCAAACGCTGCTGCACAGAAGATATGAATCGCGGTTTCAGCACCATGTGGGGGGGACAGCGCTTACTGAAGCGCTGTCTCCTGCACGGCACACGGACTGCACGGTACATGTTTTACACAGACCCATTGACTTTAATGGGTCCGTGTAATACGTGCGCTCCCACGAACACTGACATGTCTCCGTGTTTGGCACACGGAGACACGGTCCGCAAAAAATCAATGACATCTGCACAGATGCATTGATTTTAATGCGTCTACGTGTGTCAGTGGGTCCGGTACGTGAGGAAACTGTCACCTCACGTACCGGAGCCACTGACGTGTGAAACCGGCCTAACTGATTGCACCCCTCCTAAATGTACCCAAATAAATACCAACCTAAGCCGCATCTCTCTGTATAATGTCATATATCATTCCGCTCAGCCTTTCCTGTTCTTTAACATGCTGCCTGCAGGTGAGGAAGCGGGTGCAGTGACAGCTCACTGGCAGATACACAGTAAATGGATTTTATATCTGATAAATAGATAGGGTCACCAGCACTGGTGTCCTGCATTTCAATAGACTAGATGCTAGTTTTCTGTTACTAGAAAAACCCCTGACGTAACAGAATATTAAAAAATAAATTAAAAAATAAAAAATAATTAATTTCCTATGGATTCATACAGTGGCTTTTCTGTCAGATTCCAAACGAATAAGAAAGAACAAGTGGCGTATCAGAAAGTTATTCTTCCAGGAGCCTTTACTTTGCACTCAGCTCTACTAGCTACCAATACGTTTTCATTTGTGTCTCCATGTGCTGTGATGATGTATGACATCTTGGATTTTAACCACATCTTACCTGGCAATTTGCTTGGATGTTAAATGAGTCCATGACCAGTAATAATACCAGAATCCTGAAGCTGTTAGAATACAATGTAAACATGAACATTCAGCTTAGATTGAGATCTAACAATGTAGATAAACTGTTGTGCACAAAGATAAAAAAAAATCTGACTCACCAGCATTGAAGTCCCATCCTGGATGCTTTAGATTCTCGTCGTTCTTCTTTTATAACCTCAGTCAAAACTCCAGATGATAGTAGAAATGGATATTTTGAAAAATAATTTCTATTACTGACCTGTGATAAAGTGGAGGCGCACTGTGTGGTATTTAAACTACACGAAGAAGATCACAACTTCACTCATCCTTCCATAGAAACATGATCTCACAACTAAGATTCATAATGTTCATATTTGTGATCCCCATGAGCCCTCCCCTAGTATTGTCAATTACTCTGAAATCTCCCTCCCACAGCAGTCACTTGTTAATTCCATACACAGGCATCATGCCATAATGGCGAGAGAAATGTTAACAAATGCTAACAGCTGGACACTTTTAGCCCCACAAGTTGTCATGAACTAGAATACTAATACTTATTATTATGAGTGTCAGCAGCCAAGTGTGCCTTTCATGTTTTGTGTTTCTTATATTCTGCACATGATATTAAAAGACTTACGGTCACAATTCCTCCTATCAGTATATCTGGTCACAGTGAGTGACAATTCAGCCATCCTACCTAAAGCCGGGGCATGCTGAGCTCCAAATGTGGTGATGGACAGCTCAGCCGTCCAATGAGTCCAGGCCAATAAGGGCCTGGGTGTGTAGGGTTTCCGCCATGTGTCTCCTGTTCAGAGTGATTACCTGACTATTTAGAGGTCTCTCTGCCTTCAATTACTGCCAGTTGTAGCTTAGCTCAAGTGGTGTCTTTTTACTCTGCGCTCTCAGTTCTTGTATTCTGATCTTTGCTCCCAGACCTTGGATTTGACTATCCGTTTGCCTAGCCCCTTTGTCTTGATCCACTACCTTCCTGGAATTCTTACCTCAGACCGTGACTATGCCTCTGTCTTTCCCGTTAATTTTGGACGAACTCTCGTGTTATCAGACTCCTGATTTCTGACTACCCTGCCTGAGTAGTGAATATCGTCACACTTTTAATACAAAAGATATTTTTGTGCTGGCATAAAAAAATCCCAAATATCTGTCAATTTACCTGGGAGAAGCCTTTCTAAAAAGCATGACCATTATTCTGTACTTGCCCACCAACTCTCCCGTAGCTATCACAAAAGACCGACACATCTAGCTGTTAGAAAACAGTTGTTATGGTCATCAGCGTGCTTGTTTTACTGCTTTGCATCTAGAAGGTTGATTGCACAACAAATCTGGCTACTTTACCTCTTAAAATGCTGGGTGCATGTACAAAACTTAAAGGGATTGCAGCGCCCCAGAGACCTGGTCGTTGCAGTATAGCGCTCTGCCACTAAGGGGAGCAGCGGTACGTCTGATGGCACTAAAGAGTTCTCCTGACCAGGTATCACCAGAACACATTACACTTCACACTCCGGCCACTAGGGTGGAGAAAAAGGCTTTAGTTATTGGGCCACTCCTCACACTGGTAAAACTAGGGGCTGGGGAGGAAGTTAGTCAGAAGCTGACTGGGTTGGAACCAGGCAACATCCCGTGGCAGGGGGTGTTGCCGGGAGAAGACACAGGGGGGTCCCTGTCAGGCGTGGGAACCTGGCAGGTGCCTAGCGAACAGAACAGAACGTAACGGAACCGCGCCTGCACACCTTGCGGCGGTGTCCTAAGAGAGAGAGAAGAAGGGAAGAATATTGTGGAACAGTGTAAACGAGATCAGCACAAAGGAGAGAAAGAGGCAACATCTTACTGAGGCGCGTAGTCGGTGGCCGGATCACCGTCGGAGTAACTGACTTCAGGCCTTACTTCAAATTCCGCTGGACAGTTGATTATAGGTTGGCTGTCTACCTTCTACACCTACGAAGACATAGGGGGCAACATTGGGAGAGGGGCGTCTCTAGGGTCCCGGAACACCTCCAAGCCTTCCCGTCAAACGGGTGGCGTCCTAGCCAAAATATACCTGGGGGACGTTAGAAACTAGCAACATCTGGAACCAAAGAGAGAGAGAGAGAGAGAAAGCTGTAGAGAACGAACGAACGAGAACAGCAGTTGTGAGGACTATTCCGAATGCTCAGCAGGGTAGGACTACAACACACAGGCGCTATTGGTAGGCAACGATTTCCATCTGCGAGGGAAACTCTGGATGTGCCCATCGGACCGGCCGGTCTCTGATAGCCCGGTTGAACGTGCTCTGGACTGAGTATATTGAAGCCTTCAGTAAAAAGGTAAAGAGACTGCAACCTTGTGTCCTCGTTATTGCCTGCACCTCACACCATCACCATCCACCTTACTGGGAAGCCCTGGGGATATACTTCACCTGTGGGAAGTCATACCATCCAGCTGCCATTCCATCACCCCAGTGGACCCCACAGCAGCGTCGGTCACCCTGACCGAATACCACAGGTGGCGTCACGAACCCCTGACAGACTGTACTACCACGTTCATTGGACGCCCCTTAGCAGGGTCACGACCGGGTCCAGCCACCGTGACAACCGCAGTACCGAAGGAGAAGGGACCGGTACCGAGTGACTTGTGGCCCTGTGTCTGGGGGCGCTCCAGGATTATCTGGGCAAAATTTACATTTTTACCAGCAGCTTGCTGATCTGTAAAATAAACAGAGTTATACTCGCCCACAGGTTCCTAGCAAGGTTTCAGCATTGTGGCTTGCATTTCCGGAAATAACCATTTCCAGTGACTACTTCTTGAAGCTCATCAAGAATGAATGCCAAGAGTGTGCAAAACAGTCATCAAAGCAAAAGGTGTCTACTTTGAAGAACCTAGAATATAATACATATTTTCAGTTGTTTGACACTTTTTTGTTAAGTATATAATTCCACATGTGTTAATTCATAGTTTTATGCCATCAGTGTGAATGTACAATTTTCATAGTCATGAAAATACAGAAAAGTCTTTAAATGAGAAGGTGTGTCCAAACTTTTGCTCTGTAGTGTATATGTGTATATATACAGTACAGACCAAAAGTTTGGACACACCTCATTTCAAGATTTTTCTGTATTTTCGTGACTATGAAAACTGTACATTCACACTGAAGGCATCAAAACTATGAATTAACACATGTGGAATTATATACTTAACAAAAAAGTGTGAAACAACTGAAATTATGTCTTTTATTCTAGGTTCTTCAAAGTAGCCACCTTTTGCTTTGATGATTGCTTTGCACACTCTTGGCATTCTCTTGATGAGCTTCAAGAGGTAGTCACCGGGAATGGTCTTCCAACAATCTTGAAGGAGTTCCCAGAGAAGCTTAGCACTTGTTGGCCCTTTTACCTTTACTCTGCGGTCCAGCTCACCCCAAACCATCTCGATTGGGTTCAGGTCTGGTGACTGTGGAGGCCAGGTCATCTCGCGTAGCACCCATCACTCTCCTTCTTGGTCAAATAGCCCTTACACAGCCTGGAGGTGTGTTTGGGGTCTTTGTCTTGTTGAAAAATAAATGATGGTCCAACTAAACGCAAACCGGATGGAATAGCATGCCACTGCAATATGTTGTGGTAGCCATGCTGGTTCAGTATGCCTTATAAATCCCCAACAGTGTCACAAGCAAAGCACCCCCACACCATCACATCTCCTCCTCCATGTTTCACGGTGGGAACCAGGCATGTAGAGTCCATCCGTTCACCTTTTCTGCGTCGCACAAAGACACAGTGGTTGGAACCAAAGATCTCAAATTTGGACTCATCAGACCAAAGCACAGATTTCCACTGGTCTAATGTCCATTCCATGCTTTCTTTAGCCCAAACAAGTCTCTTCTGCTTGTTGCCTGTCCTTAGCAGTGGTTTCCTAGCAGCTATTTTACCATGAAGGCCTGCTGCACAAAGTCTCCTCTTAACAGTTGTTGTGGAGATGTGTCTGCTGCTAGAACTCTGTGTAGCATTGACCTGGTTTCTAATCTGAGATGCTGTTAACCTGCGATTTCTGAGGCTGGTGACTCGGATAAACTTATCCTCAGAAGCAGAGGTGACTCTTGGTCTTCCTTTCCTGGGTTGGTCCTCATGTGAGCCAGTTTCTTTGTAGCGCTTGATGGTTTTTGCCACTGCACTTGGGGACACTTTCAAAGTTTTCCCAATTTTTCGGACTAACTGACCTTCATTTCTTAAAGTAATGATGGCCACTCGTTTTTCTTTACTTAGCTGCTTTTTTCTTGCCATAATACAAATTATAACAGTCTATTCAGTAGGACTATCAGCTGTGTATCCACGAGACTTCTGCACAACACAACTAATGGTCCCAACCCCATTTATAAGGCAAAAAATCCCACTTATTAAACCTGACAGGGCCCACCCGTGAAGGGAAAACCATTCCCAGTGACTACCTCTTGAAGCTCATCAAGAGAATGCCAAGAGTGTGCAAAGAAGTCATCAAAGCAAAAGGTGGCTACTTTAAAGAACCTAGAATATAAGACATATTTTCAGTTGTTTCACACTTTTTTGTTAAGTATATTATTCCACATGTGTTAATTCATAGTTTTGATGCCTTAAGTGTGAATGTACAATTTTCATACTCAAGAAAATACAGAAAAATCTTGAAATGAGAAGGTGTGTCCAAATTTTTGGTCTGTACTGTGTATATAATATATATATATATATACATATGTATATATATATATATATATATATATATATATATATACTGCTCAAAAAATGAAGGGAACAACAAAATCCCACATCCTAGATATCACTGAATAAAATATTCCAGTTGTAAATCTTTATTCATTACATAGTGGAATGTGTTGAGAACAATAAAACCTAAAAATGATCGATGTAAATCACAACTATTATCCCACGGGGGTCTGAAGTTGGAATGATGCTCAAAATCAAAGTGAAAAATGAAGTTACAGGCTGATCCAACTTCAGTGGAAATGCCTCAAGACAAGGAAATTATGCTCAGTAGTGGGTGTGGCCTCCACGTGCCTGTATGATCACCCTACAATGCCTGGGCATGCTCCTGATGAGGCGGCAAATCGTCTCCTGTTGTGAATTCCGCTCTTGGGCTCCCTCCGGTGGTTGTAAGTGGCACTTTTGTGAGTTCTGCTCTTGGGCTCCCTCTTGTGGTTTCTAGTGGTATGGCTGCTCCTTGGAGTTAGCTGTCATCAGCTGCCTCCACTTATCGTCTCTTCTGCTCGGCTATTTAGGCCTGGCTCTTTCTTCAGCCAGTGCCACTTGTAAATGGTTCCTGGTTGGATTCACATCTCTTTGGAGTTCCCTGTTATCCTGACCAGTTCAGCAAAGCTACGTTTTTGCTTGCTCGTTTCTGTCCATAGATTGTGGACTTATCCATTCTGTGCTTTCTATGTTTGTCCAGCTTATCAGTGTGAATTAATTCTGTCTTGCTGGAAGCTCTGGGAGGCAGATTTGCCCTCCACACCTTTAGTCAGGTGTGGAGATTTTTTGTAAACTCTGCGTGGATTTTTGTAGTGTTTTATACTGACCGCACAGTATTCCATCCTGTCCTATCTATTTAGCTAGACTGGCCTCCTGTGCTCATCCTGGTTTCATTCTGTGTATGTCTTTTCCCTCTCCACTCACAGTCATTATTTGTGGGGGGCTAATCTATCCTTTGGGGATTTTCTCTGAGGCAAGATAGCTTTCCTGCTTATTTCTTTAGGGGTAGTTAGCTCTTAGGCTGTGACGAGATGCCTAGGGAGAGTTAGGAGCATTCCACGGCTACTTCTAGTGTTGTGTTGAGCTTAGGGACTGCGGTCAGTACAGTTACCACTTCCTTCAGAGCTCGTTCCATGTTGCTCCTAGACCACCGTATCATAACAGTCTCCTGAATGATCTCCTCCCAGTCCTGGACTAAAGCATCCGCCAACTCCTGGACAGTCTGTGGTGCATGGTGGTTGGTGGATAGTGCGAGACATGATGTCCCAGATGTGTTCAATCGGATTCAGGTCTGGGGAATGGGCGCAGCCAGTCCATAGCTTCAATGCCTTCATCTTGCCGGAACTGCTGACACGCTCCAGCAACATGAGGCCTGGCATTGTCCTGCATTAGGAGGAACCCAGGGCCAACCGCACCAGCATATGGTCTCAAAAGGGGTCTGAGGATCTCAGTACTTAATGGCAGTCAGGCTACCTCTGGCGAGCACATGGAGGGCTGTGCGGCCCTCCAAAGAAATGCCATCACACACCATTACTAACTCACTGCCAAACTGGTCATGTTGCAGGCGGCAGATCACTCTCCATGGCGTCTCCAGACTGTCACGTCTGTCACATGTGCTCAGTGTGAACCTGCTTTCATCTGTGAAGACCACAGGGCGCCAGTGGCGAATTTGCCAATCCTCGTGTTCTGTGGCGCATGCCAAGCATCCTGTACGGTGTTGGGCTGTGAGCACAACCCCCATCTGTGGACGTCAGGCACTCAGACCATCCTCATGGAGTCGGTTTCTAACCGTTTGTGCAGACACATGCACATTTGTGGCCTGCTGGAGGTCATTTTGCAGGACTCTGGTAGTGCTCGTCTTGTTCCTCCTTGCACAATGGCTGAGGTAGCGGTCCTGCTGCTGGATTGTTACCCTCCTACGCCCCCTCCACGTCTCCTGGTGTACTGGCCTGTCTTCTTGTAGTATCTCCAGCCTCTGGACACTACGCTGACAGACACAGCAAACCTTCTTGCCACAGCTCGCATTGATGTGCCATCCTGGATGTGCTGCACTACCTGAGCCACTTGTGTAGGTTGTAGAGTCCGTCTCATGCTATCACGAATGTGAAAGCACAACCAACATTCAAAAGTGAACAAAACAGCAGCCAGAAAGCATTGGTACTGAGATGTGGTCTGTGGTCCCCACCTGCAGAACCACTCTTTATTGAGTGTGTCTTGATAATTGTCAATAATTTCCATCTGTTGTCTATTTCATTTGCACAACAGCATGTGAAATTGATTGTCAAACAGTGTTGCTTCCTAAGTGGACAGTTTGATTTCACAGAAATTTGATTTACTTGGAGTTAAATTCTGTTGTTTAAGTGTTCCCTTTATTTTTTTGAGCAGTGTATATATACAGCTCTAGCTAAAATTAAGAGATCACCACATCAAAACCCTGTCATGGGCAACCCAATCTCCAGACTTGAACCCCATTGAAAACCTCTGGAATGTAATCAAGAGGATGATGTATAGTCACCTGCCATCAAACAAAGAAGAATTACTTAAATTTCTGAGCCAGAAGCAGTGTGAAAGACTTGTGGAAAGCATGCCAAGATGCATGAAAGCTGTGATTAAAAATCATGGTTATTCCACAAAATATTGATTTCTGAACTAGATAGATAGAAGATTAGCTGACAATTTGTCTGCACTGTACTGTAAAATCACTGTAGGAGCTGACAGGATAGAAGAGATGGATTACATACAGGAAATGCAAATAGAATAAGTAGATATATAGATGACTGGGACAAATACAATTAGTGCAGTATGTGTACAGCTTACTGTACATGTATTTAAATAAAAGATTATTTTTTCATAAAAAATGGTGTGGGCTCCCGTGCAATTTTCGTAACCAGCAGAGGGAAAGCCGATGGCTGGGGTAGATGTTTATAGCCTGGGAAGGGGGAAATACCCATGGTGCTTCCCAGGCTATTAATATCAGCTCACAACTGTATCCTTACTGGCTATTAACCCCTTTACCCACAAGGGTGGTTTACACGTTAATGACCGGGCCAATTTTTACAATTCTGACCACTGTCCCTTTATGAGGTTATAACTCTGGAATGCTTCAACGGATGCCAGTGATTCTGACAATGTTTTCTCGTGACATATTGTACTTCATGATAGTGGTAAAATTTCTTTGATAGTACCTGCGCTTATTTGTGAAAAAAACGGAAATTTGGCGAAAATTATGAAAATTTTGCAATTTTCCAACTTTGAACTTTTATGCAATTAAATCACAGAGATATGTCACACAAAATACTTAATAAGTAATATTTCCCACATGTCTACTTTACATCAGCACAACTTTGGAACCAAAATTTTTTTTTGTTAGGGAGTTATAAGGGTTAAAAGTTGACCAGCAATTTCTCATTTTTACAACACCATTTTTTTTTAGGGACCACATCTCATTTGAAGTCATTTTGAGGGGTCTATATGATAGAAAATACCCAAGTGTGACACCATTCTAAAAACTGCACCCTTCATGGTGCTCAAAACCATATTAAAGAAGTTTATTAACCCTTCTGGTGCTTCACAGGAATTTTTGGAATGTTTAAATAAAAATGAACATTTAACTTTTTTTCACAAAAAATTTACTCCAGCTCCAATTTGTTTTATTTTACCAAGGGTAAGAGGAGAAAATTGACCCCAAAAGTTTTTGTACAATTTGTCCTGAGTACACCGATACCCAATATGTGGGGGTAAACCACTGTTTGTGCGCATGGGAGAGCTCGGAAGGGAAGGAGCGCCGTTTGACTTTTCAATGCAAAATTGACAGGAATTGAGATGGGACGCCATGTTGCGTTTGGAGAGCCACTGATGTGCCTAAACATTGAAACCCCCCACAAGTGACACCATTTTGGAAAGTAGACCCCCTAAGGAACTTATCTAGAGGTGTGGTGAGCACTTTGACCCACCAAGTGCTTCACAGAAGTTTATAATGCAGAACCGTAAAAATAAAAAATCATATTTTTTCACAAAAATTATCTTTTTGCCCCCAATGTTTTATTTTCCCAAGGGTAAGAGAAGAAATTGGACCCCAAAAGTTGTTTTACAATTTGTCCTGAGTACGCTGATACCCCATATGTGGGGGTAAACCACTGTTTGGGCACATGGGAGCTCTTGGAAGGGAAGGAGCGCCGTTTGACTTTTCAATGCAAAATTGACAGGAATTGAGATGGGATGCCATGTTGCGTTTAGAGAGCCACTGATGTGCCTAAACATTGAAACCCCCCACAAGTGACAACATTTTGGAAAGTAGACACCTTAAGGAACTTATCTAGATGTGTTTTGAGTGCTTTGACCCACCAAGGGCTTCACAGAAGTTTATAATGCAGAGCCGTAAAAATAAAACAAAAATTTTTTCCCACAAAAATTATTTTTTTAGCCCCAGTTTTGTATTATCCCGAGGATAACAGGAGAAATTGGACCCCAAAATTTGTTGCCCAATTTATCCTGAGTGCGATTATACACAATATGTGGGGGGAACCACTGTTTGGGAGCATGGGAGGGCTCAGAAGAGAAGGAGCGCCATTTGGAATGCAGACTTAGATGGAATGGTCTGCAGGTGTCACATTGCGTTTGCAGAGCCCCTACTGTACCTAAACAGTAGAAACCCCCCACAAGTGACACCATTTTGGAAAGTAGACCCTCTAAGGAACTTATCTAGATGTGTGGTGAGTGCTTTGACCCACCAAGGGCTTCACAAAAGTTTAATGCAGAGCCGTAAAAATAAAACAAAAATTTTTTCCCACAAAAATTATTTTTTAGCCCCCAGTTTTGTATTTTCCCAAGGGTAACAGGAGAAATTGGACCCCAAAATTTGTTGTCCAATTTGTCCTGAGTGCGCTGATACCCCATAAGTGGGGGGAACCACTGTTTGGGCTCATGGGAGGGCTCGGAAGGGAAGGAGCTCCATTTGGAATGCAGGCTTAGATGGAATGGTCTGCAGGTGTCACATTGCGTTTGCAGAGCCCCTAATGTACCTAAACAGTAGAAACCCCCCACAAGTGACACCATTTTGGAAAGTAGACCCCCTAAGGAACTTATCTAGATGTGTTTTGAGCGCTTTGACCCACCAAGGGCTTCACAGAAGTTTATAATGCAGAGCCGTAAAAATAAAACAAAAATTTTTTCCCGCAAAAATTATTTTTTTAGCCCCCAGTTTTGCATTTTCCCGAGGGTAACAGGAGAAATTGGACCCCAAAATTTGTTGCCCAATTTGTCCTGAGTGCGATGATACACCATATGTGGGGGGAACCACTGTTTGGGCGCATGGGAGAGCTCGGAAGGGAAGGAGCTCCATTTGGAATGCAGACTTAGATGGAATAGTCTGCAGGCGTCACATTGCATTTGCAGAGCCCCTAATGTACCTAAACAGTAGAAACCCCCCACAAGTGACCCCATATTGGAAACTAGACCCCCCAGGGAACTCATCTAGATGTGTTGTGAGAACTTTGAACCCCCAAGTGTTTCACTACAGTTTATAACGCAGAGCCGTGAAAATAAAAAATCTTTTTTTTTCCCACAAAAATTATTTTTTAGCCCCCAGTTTGTATTTTTCCAAAGGTAACAGGAGAAATTGGACCTCAAAAGTTGTTGTCCTATTTGTCCTGAGTACGCTGATACCCCATATGTTGGGGTAAACCCCTGTTTGGGCACACGGGAGAGCTCGGAAGGGAAGGAGCACTGTTTTACTTTTTCAACGAAAAATTGGCTGGAATTGAGATCGGACGCCATGTCGTGTGTGGAGAGCCACTGATGTGCCTAAACAGTGGAAACCCCCCAATTATAACTGAAACCCTAATCCAAACACACCCCTAACCCTAATTCTAACAGTAACCCTAACCACACCTCTAACCCTGACACACCCCTAACCCTAATCCCAACCCTATTCCCAACTGTAAATGTAATCTAAACCCTAACCCTAACTTTAGCCCCAACCCTAACTGTAGCTCCAACCCTAACCCTAGCCCTAACCCTAGCCCTAACCCTAGCCCTAACCCTAACCCTAGCCCTAACCCTAACCCTAGCCCTAACCCTAGCCCTAACCCTAGCCCTAACCCTAGCCCTAACCCTAGCCCTAACCCTAGCCCTAACCCTAGCCCTAACCCTAGCCCTAACTCTAGCCCTAACCCTAGTCCTAACCCTAGCCCTAACCCTAGCCCTAACCCTAACCCTAGCCCTAACCCTAGCCCTAGCCCTAATGGGAAAATGGAAATAAATACATTTTTTTATTTTTTCCCTAACTAAGGGGGTGATGAAGGGGGGTTTGATTTACTTTTATAGCAAATTTTTTAGCGGATTTTTATGATTGGCAGCCGTCACACACTGAAAGACGCTTTTTATTGCAAAAAATATTTTTTGCGTTACCACATTTTGAGAGCTATAATTTTTCCATATTTTGGTCCACAGAGTCATGTGAGGTCTTGTTTTTTGTGGGACGAGTTGACGTTTTTATTGGTAACATTTTCAGGCATGTGACATTTTTTGATCGCTTTTTATTCCGATTTTTGTGAGGAAGAATGACCAAAAACCAGCTATTCATGAATTTCTTTTGGGGGAGGCATTTATACCGTTCCACGTTTTGTAAAATTCATAAAGCAGTTTTATTCTTCGTGTCAGTACGAGTACAGCGTCACCTCATTTATATCATTTTTTTATGTTTTGGCGCTTTTATACAATAAAAACTATTTTACAGAAAAAATAATTATTTTTGCATCGTTTTATTCTCAGGACTATAACTTTTTTATTTTTTAGCTGATGATGCTGTATGGCAGCTCGTTTTTTGCGGGACAAGATGACGTTTTCAGCGGTACCATGGTTATTTATATCTGTTTTTTTGATCGTGTGTTATTCCACTTTTTGTTCGGCTGTATGATAATAAAGCGTTGTTTTTTGCCTCGTTTTTTTTTTTTTTTTCTTACGGTGTTTACTGAAGGGGTTAACTAGTGGGCCAGTTTTATGGGTTGGGTCGTTACGGACGCGGCGATACTAAATATGTGTACTTTTATTGTTTTTTTTTATTTAGATGAAGAAATGTATTTATAGGAATAATATATATATTTTTTTTCATTATTTAGGAATTATTTTATTTTTTTTTTACACATTTGGAAAAAAATTTTTTAACTTTTTTATTTTGTCCCAGGGGGGGACATCACAGATCAATGATCTGACAGTTTGCATAGCACTCTGTCAGATCACTGATCTGACTTACAGCACTGCAGGCTTCACAGTGCCTGCTCTGAGCAGGCTCTGTGAAGCCACCTCCCTCCCTGCAGGACCCGGATCCGCGGCCATCTTGGATCCGGGCCTGGAGCAGGCAGGGAGAGAGGTAAGACCCTCGCATCAACGCGATCACATCGCGTTGCTGCGGGGGGCTCAGGGAAGCCCGCAGGGAGCACCCTCCCTGCGGGAAGCTTCCCTATACCGCCGGCACATCGCGATCATCTTTGATCGCGGTGTGCCAGGGGTTAATGTGGCGGGGGCGGTCCGTGACCGCTCTTGGCACATAGTGCCGGATGTCAGCTGCGATAAACAGCTGACACCCGGCCACGATCGGCGGCGCTCCCCCCGTGAGCGCTGCCGATCGCATATGACGTACTATCCCGTCGGTGGTCATAGGGGCCCACCCCACCTCGACAGGATAGTACGTCTAATGTCAGAAAGGGGTTAAAATGGGGGACCCCCCCAAAAAATGACATGGGGTCCCATTTAATTAATAACCTGCAGAGGCTATGCAGACAGCTGCGGGCTGATAGCCTAGGAAGAGGCCATGGATACTGGCACCCCCAGACTAAAACATCAGCTCTCAGCCACCCCAGAAAAGGTGCATCTGTAAGATGCACCAATTCTAGCACTTAGCCTCGCTCTTTCCACTTGCCCTGTAGCGGTGGCAAGTGGGGTTCATATTTGTGGTGTTGATGTCACCTTTGTATAGTCAGGTGATATCAAGCCCCGAGGTTAGTAATGGAGAGGCATCAATAAGACGCCCTCATTACTAACCCCGTAGTCACATTGTATAAAAACACACACACACCAAGAATATAGTCCTTTAACCCCTTCCCGACATGCGCCGTACTAGTACTGGGCATCTCGGGTCCCCGGCTTTGATGTGGGCTCCGGCGGTGAGCCTACATCAAAGTCACGACATGTCAGCTGTTTTTTACAGCTGACATGTGCGCGCAATAGCGGAGGGTGAAATCACGATTCACCCACCGCTATTAACCTGTTAAATGCCGCTGTCAAACGCTGACAGCGGCATTTAACCGGCGCTTCTGGGTCCTTGAGAAGGTTACTGATGCTGGCCTGCTGTGAGCGCCCCCTGTGGTCGGCGCTCATAGCAAGCCTGCATTTCAGCTACATAGCAGCGATCTGATGATCGCTGCTATGTAGCAGAGCCGATCAGGCTATGCCAGCTTCTAGTCTCCCATGGAGGCTATTGAAGCATGGCAAAAGTTTAAAAAAATGTTTTTAAAAATATTTAAAAAATAAAAAAAATATAAAAGTTTAAATCACCCCCCTTTCGCCCCATCCAAAATAAAACAATAAAAAAAAATCAAACATACACATATTTGGTATCACCGTGTTCAGAATCGCTCGATCTATCAATTAAAAAAGCATTTACCTGATCGCTAAACGGCGTAGCGAGAAAAAAATTTGAAACGCCAGAATTACGTTTTTTTGGTCACCGCGACATTGCATTAAAATGCAATAATGGGCGATCAAAAGAACGTATCTGCACAAAGTGGTATCATTAAAAACGGCAGCTCGGCACGCAAAAAATAAGCCCTCACCCGACCCCAGATCATGAAAAATGGAGACGCTACGGGTATCGGAAAATACCCCAAAAGTTGTTTTACAATTTGTCCTGAGTACGCTGATACCCCATATGTGGGGGTAAACCACTGTTTGGGCACATGGGAGCTCTTGGAAGGGAAGGAGCGCCGTTTGACTTTTCAATGCAAAATTGACAGGAATTGAGATGGGATGCCATGTTGCGTTTAGAGAGCCACTGATGTGCCTAAACATTGAAACCCCCCACAAGTGACAACATTTTGGAAAGTAGACACCTTAAGGAACTTATCTAGATGTGTTTTGAGTGCTTTGACCCACCAAGGGCTTCACAGAAGTTTATAATGCAGAGCCGTAAAAATAAAACAAAAATTTTTTCCCACAAAAATTATTTTTTTAGCCCCAGTTTTGTATTATCCCGAGGATAACAGGAGAAATTGGACCCCAAAATTTGTTGCCCAATTTATCCTGAGTGCGATTATACACAATATGTGGGGGGAACCACTGTTTGGGAGCATGGGAGGGCTCAGAAGAGAAGGAGCGCCATTTGGAATGCAGACTTAGATGGAATGGTCTGCAGGTGTCACATTGCGTTTGCAGAGCCCCTACTGTACCTAAACAGTAGAAACCCCCCACAAGTGACACCATTTTGGAAAGTAGACCCTCTAAGGAACTTATCTAGATGTGTGGTGAGTGCTTTGACCCACCAAGGGCTTCACAAAAGTTTAATGCAGAGCCGTAAAAATAAAACAAAAATTTTTTCCCACAAAAATTATTTTTTAGCCCCCAGTTTTGTATTTTCCCAAGGGTAACAGGAGAAATTGGACCCCAAAATTTGTTGTCCAATTTGTCCTGAGTGCGCTGATACCCCATAAGTGGGGGGAACCACTGTTTGGGCTCATGGGAGGGCTCGGAAGGGAAGGAGCTCCATTTGGAATGCAGGCTTAGATGGAATGGTCTGCAGGTGTCACATTGCGTTTGCAGAGCCCCTAATGTACCTAAACAGTAGAAACCCCCCACAAGTGACACCATTTTGGAAAGTAGACCCCCTAAGGAACTTATCTAGATGTGTTTTGAGCGCTTTGACCCACCAAGGGCTTCACAGAAGTTTATAATGCAGAGCCGTAAAAATAAAACAAAAATTTTTTCCCGCAAAAATTATTTTTTTAGCCCCCAGTTTTGCATTTTCCCGAGGGTAACAGGAGAAATTGGACCCCAAAATTTGTTGCCCAATTTGTCCTGAGTGCGATGATACACCATATGTGGGGGGAACCACTGTTTGGGCGCATGGGAGAGCTCGGAAGGGAAGGAGCTCCATTTGGAATGCAGACTTAGATGGAATAGTCTGCAGGCGTCACATTGCATTTGCAGAGCCCCTAATGTACCTAAACAGTAGAAACCCCCCACAAGTGACCCCATATTGGAAACTAGACCCCCCAGGGAACTCATCTAGATGTGTTGTGAGAACTTTGAACCCCCAAGTGTTTCACTACAGTTTATAACGCAGAGCCGTGAAAATAAAAAATCTTTTTTTTTCCCACAAAAATTATTTTTTAGCCCCCAGTTTGTATTTTTCCAAAGGTAACAGGAGAAATTGGACCTCAAAAGTTGTTGTCCTATTTGTCCTGAGTACGCTGATACCCCATATGTTGGGGTAAACCCCTGTTTGGGCACACGGGAGAGCTCGGAAGGGAAGGAGCACTGTTTTACTTTTTCAACGAAAAATTGGCTGGAATTGAGATCGGACGCCATGTCGTGTGTGGAGAGCCACTGATGTGCCTAAACAGTGGAAACCCCCCAATTATAACTGAAACCCTAATCCAAACACACCCCTAACCCTAATTCTAACAGTAACCCTAACCACACCTCTAACCCTGACACACCCCTAACCCTAATCCCAACCCTATTCCCAACTGTAAATGTAATCTAAACCCTAACCCTAACTTTAGCCCCAACCCTAACTGTAGCTCCAACCCTAACCCTAGCCCTAACCCTAGCCCTAACCCTAGCCCTAACCCTAACCCTAGCCCTAACCCTAACCCTAGCCCTAACCCTAGCCCTAACCCTAGCCCTAACCCTAACCCTAGCCCTAACCCTAGCCCTAACCCTAGCCCTAACCCTAGCCCTAACCCTAGCCCTAACTCTAGCCCTAACCCTAGTCCTAACCCTAGCCCTAACCCTAGCCCTAACCCTAACCCTAGCCCTAACCCTAGCCCTAGCCCTAATGGGAAAATGGAAATAAATACATTTTTTTATTTTTTCCCTAACTAAGGGGGTGATGAAGGGGGGTTTGATTTACTTTTATAGCAAATTTTTTAGCGGATTTTTATGATTGGCAGCCGTCACACACTGAAAGACGCTTTTTATTGCAAAAAATATTTTTTGCGTTACCACATTTTGAGAGCTATAATTTTTCCATATTTTGGTCCACAGAGTCATGTGAGGTCTTGTTTTTTGTGGGACGAGTTGACGTTTTTATTGGTAACATTTTCAGGCATGTGACATTTTTTGATCGCTTTTTATTCCGATTTTTGTGAGGAAGAATGACCAAAAACCAGCTATTCATGAATTTCTTTTGGGGGAGGCATTTATACCGTTCCACGTTTTGTAAAATTCATAAAGCAGTTTTATTCTTCGTGTCAGTACGAGTACAGCGTCACCTCATTTATATCATTTTTTTATGTTTTGGCGCTTTTATACAATAAAAACTATTTTACAGAAAAAATAATTATTTTTGCATCGTTTTATTCTCAGGACTATAACTTTTTTATTTTTTAGCTGATGATGCTGTATGGCAGCTCGTTTTTTGCGGGACAAGATGACGTTTTCAGCGGTACCATGGTTATTTATATCTGTTTTTTTGATCGTGTGTTATTCCACTTTTTGTTCGGCTGTATGATAATAAAGCGTTGTTTTTTGCCTCGTTTTTTTTTTTTTTTTCTTACGGTGTTTACTGAAGGGGTTAACTAGTGGGCCAGTTTTATGGGTTGGGTCGTTACGGACGCGGCGATACTAAATATGTGTACTTTTATTGTTTTTTTTTATTTAGATGAAGAAATGTATTTATAGGAATAATATATATATTTTTTTTCATTATTTAGGAATTATTTTATTTTTTTTTTACACATTTGGAAAAATTTTTTTTAACTTTTTTATTTTGTCCCAGGGGGGGACATCACAGATCAATGATCTGACAGTTTGCATAGCACTCTGTCAGATCACTGATCTGACTTACAGCACTGCAGGCTTCACAGTGCCTGCTCTGAGCAGGCTCTGTGAAGCCACCTCCCTCCCTGCAGGACCCGGATCCGCGGCCATCTTGGATCCGGGCCTGGAGCAGGCAGGGAGAGAGGTAAGACCCTCGCATCAACGCGATCACATCGCGTTGCTGCGGGGGGCTCAGGGAAGCCCGCAGGGAGCACCCTCCCTGCGGGAAGCTTCCCTATACCGCCGGCACATCGCGATCATCTTTGATCGCGGTGTGCCAGGGGTTAATGTGGCGGGGGCGGTCCGTGACCGCTCTTGGCACATAGTGCCGGATGTCAGCTGCGATAAACAGCTGACACCCGGCCACGATCGGCGGCGCTCCCCCCGTGAGCGCTGCCGATCGCATATGACGTACTATCCCGTCGGTGGTCATAGGGGCCCACCCCACCTCGACAGGATAGTACGTCTAATGTCAGAAAGGGGTTAAAATGGGGGACCCCCCCAAAAAATGACATGGGGTCCCATTTAATTAATAACCTGCAGAGGCTATGCAGACAGCTGCGGGCTGATAGCCTAGGAAGAGGCCATGGATACTGGCACCCCCAGACTAAAACATCAGCTCTCAGCCACCCCAGAAAAGGTGCATCTGTAAGATGCACCAATTCTAGCACTTAGCCTCGCTCTTTCCACTTGCCCTGTAGCGGTGGCAAGTGGGGTTCATATTTGTGGTGTTGATGTCACCTTTGTATAGTCAGGTGATATCAAGCCCCGAGGTTAGTAATGGAGAGGCATCAATAAGACGCCCTCATTACTAACCCCGTAGTCACATTGTATAAAAACACACACACACCAAGAATATAGTCCTTTAACCCCTTCCCGACATGCGCCGTACTAGTACTGGGCATCTCGGGTCCCCGGCTTTGATGTGGGCTCCGGCGGTGAGCCTACATCAAAGTCACGACATGTCAGCTGTTTTTTACAGCTGACATGTGCGCGCAATAGCGGAGGGTGAAATCACGATTCACCCACCGCTATTAACCTGTTAAATGCCGCTGTCAAACGCTGACAGCGGCATTTAACCGGCGCTTCTGGGTCCTTGAGAAGGTTACTGATGCTGGCCTGCTGTGAGCGCCCCCTGTGGTCGGCGCTCATAGCAAGCCTGCATTTCAGCTACATAGCAGCGATCTGATGATCGCTGCTATGTAGCAGAGCCGATCAGGCTATGCCAGCTTCTAGTCTCCCATGGAGGCTATTGAAGCATGGCAAAAGTTTAAAAAAATGTTTTTAAAAATATTTAAAAAATAAAAAAAATATAAAAGTTTAAATCACCCCCCTTTCGCCCCATCCAAAATAAAACAATAAAAAAAAATCAAACATACACATATTTGGTATCACCGTGTTCAGAATCGCTCGATCTATCAATTAAAAAAGCATTTACCTGATCACTAAACGGCGTAGCGAGAAAAAAATTTGAAACGCCAGAATTACGTTTTTTTGGTCACCGCGACATTGCATTAAAATGCAATAATGGGCGATCAAAAGAACGTATCTGCACAAAGTGGTATCATTAAAAACGGCAGCTCGGCACGCAAAAAATAAGCCCTCACCCGACCCCAGATCATGAAAAATGGAGACGCTACGGGTATCGGAAAATGGTGCTTTTTTTTTTTTTAGAAAAGTTTTGAATTTTTTTTCACCACTTACGGTAGATAAAAAATAACCTAGACATGTTAGGTGTCTATGAACTCATAATGACCTGGAGAATCATAATGGCAGGTCAGTTTTAGCATTTAGTGAAGCTAGCAAAAAAGCCAATCAAAAAACAAGTGTGGGATTGCACTTTTTTTGCACTTGGAATTTTTTTCCCGTTTTCTAGTACAAGACATGGTAAAACCAATGGTGTCGTTCAAAAGTACAACTTGTCCTGCATAAAATAAGCCCTCACATGACCATATTGACGGAAAAATGAAAAAAAGTTATGGCTCTGGGAAAGAGGGGAGCAAAAAATGAAAACGCAAAAACGAAAAAGGGCCGCGGCAGGAAGGGGTTAATTGAAAAAATGACACAGATTCCTTTAATAATCATAAACCATACTTACAGCCTCGCCTAATTCCATCAAAGCTCTTGTTCTCCTGTAATAAACCAAACATAATAAAACAAAAATATACCATACCTGTCTATCATTCTTTCCCACGCCGTAATCCATGTCTTGGGGAGAAATAATTTTCAACCTGGACAGTGCCAAGTTGCGACTGTCAAGGCTGAGAACCACTGGTGACTGAACTGCTGTGAGTCACTGTCAGTGACTAGCGGTTACGTCACTGAGGTTCTGCTCCAAGCAGTTCACTCACCAGAGGTTCTCAGTCTGGACGGTCATATCTTGGCACCGTCCTGGTTGAAAACTATTTCTTCCCAGAAGATGTCAGTGACACACAGACACATATATATATATATATATATATATATATATATATATGTATATTTATATATTACATAGATAGAAGAAAAGCTGGTAATTCATCTGCCGAGTTCTGTAAGCCTAGGAAGGGGCCATGGATACTGCCCCCAGGCTAAAAACATCAGCTCTCAGCAGTCCCAGAAAAGGCGCATCTCTAAGATGCGCCAATTCTTGCACTTAGTCTTGCTCTTCCCACTTGCCCAGTAGTGGTGGCAAGTGGGGTGATAGTTGGTGGGGTTGATGTCACCTTTGTATTGCCAGGTGACATCAAGCACAGAGGTTAGTAATGGAGAGGCGTCAATAAGACTCCCGCATTACTAACCAAGTAGTCACATTGTAAGAAAACACAGACGCCCAGAAAAAAGTCCTTTACTTGGAAGAATGACACAAACTCCTTTAAAAGTCTTTTAATACATGTGTATTACCCCCTTCCCAGACTATAAACATCTACCCCCAACCATCGGCTTTCCCTCTGCTGGTTTCAAAAATTGCTCAGCAGCCCATGCCATTTTTTCCAAAAAATAATCTTTTATTAATTAATGTACAGTAAGCTGCACATACACAGTACTAATTTTATTTTTCATTGACATTTGCATATCTATTTATTCTATTTGTATTTACTGTATGTAATCCATCTCTTATATCCTGTCGGCTCCTGCAGTGATTTTACAGGACACGGCAGATGAATTATCGACTTTTCTTCTATCTATCTATGTAACATATATACATATATGTATGTGCGTGTCACTGACATCTATATATCTTTGTATTCTATGTGTATATATCTATGCTCTCTATTCTATTCTAACCTGTCAGTGTGATTTTACTGTATGCGGCACATGAATTGCCGGCTTTTCAAAGGACACCGGTGCGATTTTTTTTTTTTTCTTGTGCAGCGCCCCAGAGACCTGGTCGTTGCAGTATGACGCTCTGCCACTAAGGGGAGTGATGGTACGTCTGATGGCACTAAAGGAGTTCTCCTGACCAGGTATCACCAGAACACATTACACTTCACACTCCGGCCACTAGGGGGAGAAAAAGGCTTTATTTATTGGGCTACTCCTCACACTGGTAAAACTAGGGGTTGGGGAGGAAGTTAGTCAGAAGCTGACTGGGTTGGATTCAGGCAACATCCCGTGGCAGGGGGTGTTGCAGGGAGAAGACACAGGGGGGTCCCTGTCAGGCGTGGGAACCTGGCAGGTGCCTAGCGAACAGAGCAGAACGTAACGGAACCGTGCCTGCACTACCTTGCGGCGGTATCCTAAGAAAGAGACACGAAGGGAAGGATATTGTGGAACAGTGTAAACGAGATCAAGCACAAAGGAGTACCAGTAGGAGTCGTGCCGTGAGACCGAGGCAACATCCTACTGAGGCGCGTAGCCGGTGGCCGGAACACCGCGGGAGTAACTGACTCTAGGCCTTACTTCGAACTCCGCAGGACAGTTAATTATAGGTTGGCTGTCTACCTTAAATTTCCTACGAAGACATAGGGGGCAACGCGTGGAGAGGGGCGTCTCTAGGGTCCCGGAAGAGCTCCGAGCCTTCCCGTCATACGGGTGCGTCCTAGCCATAACATACCTGGGGGACAAGAAACTAGTAACATCTGGAACTAAAAAGAGAGAGAGCTGTAGAGAACGAACGAACGAGAACAGCAGTTGTGAGGACTATTCCGAATGCTCAACAGGGTAGGACTACAACACACAGGCGCTAGTGTTAGGCAACGATTTCCATCTGCGAAGGAAACTCTGGAAGTGCCCATCGGACCAGCCGGTCTCAGATAGCCCTGTTAAACGTGCTCTGGATTGAGGATCCTGAAGTCTTCAGTAAAGAGGTAAAGAGACTGCAACCTTGTGTCCTCGTTATTGACTGCACCTCACACCATCACCATCCACCTTACTGGGAAGCCCTGGGGACATACTTCACCTGTGGGAAGGTACACCATCCACCTGCCATTCCATCACCCCAGCGGACCCCACAGCAGCGTCGGTCACCCTGACCGAACACCACAGGTGGCGTCACGAACCCCTGACAGACTGCACCACCTTTATTGGACGCCCCTTAGTAGGGTCGCGGACCGGGTCTAGCCACCGTGACAGCCTCAGGACCGAACCAGAGAGGCCCGGTACCGAGAACGCGTGGCCCTGTGTCTGGGGGCGCTCCACTTGCACCCATAGGCTTGCATTGGAGAGTTTCGTCTGAGTCTCAGTAACAACCGCAGCATGCTGTGATTTTACGCGCACACTGAATACGCCCGAGAAAAAATACGGTGATGTGAGTTGCCCCATAGATTAAGCGATGTTTTCTCGTATAGCACTTCTCCGTATTCTACGGTAGTGTGACTCCAGCCTGGGTCATCAAAGAAGAAGTAGTAGAAAAAAATAAAGCAGTAAGGCTATGTGCACACGTTGCAGATTTCCTACAGAACTGCAATTGCAGAAACGCTGCAGATCTGCAAGTGATTTACAGTACAATGTAAATCAAAGGCAAAAAAAATGCCGTGCTAATGGTGCAGAAAAATCTGCACGGAAAACGCAGCAGATTCAAAAAAAGGACCATGTCAGTTCTTTGAGCAGATCTTCTGCGTTTCTGCACCCATTCCATAATAGAAATCTGCAGGGGTAAAAAAAAGGAAGAAATCTCCACAAAAATCTGCAACGTGTGCACATACCAAAAGAGTAGTGAAGGAAGAATGGGGACTTTTTATTTAAAAAAAAATCAGATAACATTAGAATGATAGAGATTTAGGAGTAAAATTAAAAGTTAGTTTGTTCAATGACATTTTAGAATGTCAATGAAGAGTAGGACCGGGACTGCGTGGATGTGTAAAGTCTAAGAGTGGTCTGTAAACTGTTCAAATGCATCGTTCTCGGTAATGTATCATCTCATATAACAGTACTTGCACTGCCGAGAACCAAGGTGGCTTATGTGCACTGAACGATGGAGTACAGATTGGTCAATGCGTATTGCTTAGCGTCACATGCCTGTGTAGGAGGTTAACAAAAGACCACTGATCAGTAAACGGCGGTAGTTTATCCCTGAAGGTCAATCATCATCTTTCCCCCACCTCACGTATCCCCCCCTACCCAATCAATCTATTATTAGGCAGATCCTGTAGTGTATTAGGCAGCAGCCCCCCCATAGTCAGATCCTGTAGTGCATTAGGCAGCAGCCCCCCCCCCCATAGTCAGATCCTGTAGTGCATTAGGCAGCAGCCCCCCCATAGTCAGATCCTATAGTGTATTAGGCAGCAGCTCTCCATAGTCAGATCCTATAGTGTATTAGGCAGCAGCCCCCCCATAGTCAGATCCTGTAGTGCATTAGGCAGCAGCCCCCCATAGTCAGATCCTATAGTGTATTAGGCAGCAGCCCCCCATAGTCAGATCCTGCAGTGTATTAGGCACCAGCCCCCCCCATAGTCAGATCCTGTAGGGTATTAGGCAGAAGCCCCCCCATAGTCAAATCCTATAGTGTAATAGGCAGCAGCCCCCCCCCCATAGTCAGATCCTATAGTGTATTAGGCAGCAGCCCCCCCATAGTCAGATCCTATAGTGTATTAGGCAGCAGCCCCCCCATAGTCAGATCCTGTAGTGCATTAGGTAGCAGCCCCCCCATAGTCAGATCCTATAGTGTATTAGGCAGCAGCCCCCTCCATAGTCAGATCCTGTAGTGCATTAGGTAGCAGCCCCCCCATGGTCAGATCCTATAGTGTATTAGGCAGCAGCCCCCCCATAGTCAGATCCTATAGTGTATTAGGCAGCAGCCCCCCCATAGTCAGATCCTATAGTGTATTAGGCAGCAGCCCCCCCATAGTCAGATCCTGTAGTGCATTAGGTAGCAGCCCCCCCATGGTCAGATCCTACAGTGTAATAGGCAGCAGCCCCCCCATAGTCAGATCCTATAGTGTATTAGGCAGCAGCCCCCCATAGTCAGATCCTGCAGTGTATTAGGCACCAGCCCCCCCCCATAGTCAGATCCTATAGTGTATTAGGCAGCAGCCCCCCCCCCCCCCCCATAGTCAGATCCTGTAGGGTATTAGGCAGCAGCCCCCCCATAGTCAAATCCTATAGTGTAATAGGCAGCAGCCCCCCCCATAGTCAGATCCTATAGTGTATTAGGCAGCAGCCCCCCCATAGTCAGATCCTATAGTGTATTAGGCAGCAGCCCCCCCCATAGTCAGATCCTGTAGTGCATTAGGTAGCAGCCCCCCCATAGTCAGATCCTATAGTGTATTACACTGTATGGAGTACAGATTGGTCAATGCGTATTGCTTAGCGTCACATGCCTGTGTAGGAGGTTAACAAAAGACCACTGATCAGTAAACGGCGGTAGTTTATCCCTGAAGGTCAATCATCATCTTTCCCCCACCTCACGTATTCCCCCCTACCCAATCAATCTATTATTAGGCAGATCCTGTAGTGTATTAGGCAGCAGCCCCCCCATAGTCAGATCCTGTAGTGCATTAGGCAGCAGCCCCCCCCCCCCATAGTCAGATCCTGTAGTGCATTAGGCAGCAGCCCCCCCATAGTCAGATCCTATAGTGTATTAGGCAGCAGCTCTCCATAGTCAGATCCTATAGTGTATTAGGCAGCAGCCCCCCCATAGTCAGATCCTATAGTGTATTAGGCAGCAGCCCCCCCATAGTCAAATCCTTTAGTGTATTAGGCAGCAGCCCCCCCATAGTCAGATCCTATAGTGTAATAGGCAGCAGCCCCCCCATAGTCAGATCCTATAGTGTGTTAGGCAGCAGCCCCCCCATAGTCAGATCCTGTAGTGTATTAGGCAGCAGCCCCCCCCCCATAGTTAGATCCTATAGTGTATTAGGCAGCACCCCCCATAGTCAGATCCTGTAGTGTATAAGGCAGCAGCCCCCCCCTCCCCCCCATAGTTAGATCCTATAGTGTATTAGGCAGCAGCCCTCCTCATAGTCAGATCATATAGTGTATTAGGCAGCACCCCCCATAGTTAGATCCTGTAGTGTATTAGGCAGCAACCCCCCCCCCCCCCATTGTCAGATCCTCTAGTGTATTAGGTAGATCCTGTAGTGTATTAGGTAGATCCTGTAGTGTATTAGGCAGCCCCTATAAAAAAAAAAAAACACAATACTCACCTCTCTTCCTCCTTGTTCCAGCAGTGCTCACTGCTCTCGCTCTTGTCCTGACAGCGGGCGCAGGACGGTGAGGTCACCGCACCCACTGTGAGTGTCGGCGTCTGCGAGTGACGTCAGACGCTGACAGGGGCGATAATGGGGGAAGGAGCACAGCACTCCTTCCCTTATCAATGTGGTGATGCAGCTACCCGCGCTGATGCAGTTACAGTAGCGTAGCTCCGGATGGGCCCCATCAGAGCGCGGAGCCCGGGGTGATGGCCCCCTCTGACCCCCCGGTAGCTACGCTACTGAGTTAACCCCTTGTTCAAATTAAAACTGTTAAATCTGTTAACCCTTGATCTGCCTTCTGTCTGTCACTGCATCCCGCTTACACTTGTTGTAGATGGCAGGATGCAGTCCACAGGCTCAGAAGAGACAGACCAGGCAACCCTGGATACCCCAGGGGCCAATACACCATTGGGAGCCATGCTGAGCAACCTCCCAAATTTCACAGGGAGCAACACTTTGCTATGAGACTGGACCTGGCTGGTCAAGGGCATGTTGAGGATGCATCCCATGACCCATGCGATGCAAGCGGAAATTGCCATGATGGCTCTGGAAGGAGAAATGAGGTGCCCCATCATGTTCCGGCCCCCTCATGAGTGAAATACCTTTACCAAGGTGCTACAAATTTTAGAGGAAATGCATGGGGACCCAACTGACATTGGGGAATTACGCATGTGCTTGTTTAGTCGTGTCCAAAGGGAAGGGGAGTCGGTGACCCAATACATGAATACGCTGCAGGAGATCCACGCTGCGATCATTAAGCAGGATGATGCAAGCGTAGGGTCCCCTGACATAGTTCTGAGAGACCAACTAGTGGCAGGCTTTGTAGAAGCGCTGCTTAAGCAGGCTTTACGGGGCTCTTGCGGGTTAAACCGCGTATGTTGTCTTTGGAGGCTGGGGTGGAGGCACGTGCGAGTGAGCAAGAGCTGGGAGTGACAGCCCCAGCAAGGAAGGTCTGGAGTGGGGAGGTATTCGCTCCGCTTGTAAATGAACTAAGTTAGGTGAGCGAAATTCGCAAGGAAATCCAGGAAATGGGAGAAGAATGGTCTGACTTACGGAAGAAACCTCTCCTACCCTGGATCCCTCTAGAGGTCAAATTAATCCTGAGCCTCACCGGGAGAGGACACAACCTCACACAGACAGACCGCCAAACTGTTTTGCATGTAGAGACATTGGACATTTTGCCCGTGGATGCACACGCCCAGCGAGATCTCCCAACCGCCGTCTGTTAAACTAGCGGGCTCCATGGCTGGGGGACACCACCTGGAGCCTGAGCAGTCAAGGAGAAAAGGAAGTTCCACAAATTTAGTGTCTCTAAGTCCTCTTGTATGGGTCAAAATGGATGGCCATCCGCTGCCTAGTTGAAACCAGCTCTCAAGTGACTACTATGCCCGAGGCTTATTTCAGATGTCACTTTCCCGAAGAGATGCGGCCTGAATGGGGCCCAGTAATTAAACTGATGGCCGCCAATCAGCTAACCATCCCGGTCGCAGGGGTGGCTTGGATGCAAATCACTGTGTGTGGCAAAGATGTGGGCCAGAAGGGAGTCATGTTGACCACCGGAGACCCAGGCAATGGTCCCACTATGACTCTGGGAATGAACATGTTGAAAGAACTCGGGAGCATTCTGGTCAACAGGTCAGCAGATGTGTTTCTGAATCGATGGAGCCCTCACCCCCCCCAGAGAAAGATGTTTCAACAGTTGATACAGGTGGCCCAGGCTCAAGAGACATCGATTGAAGGATGGACATTGGGGAAGGTGGTCGTTCCAGCTGCTGCCAACCTCAATCTACCACCAGGTCAAACTGTGCTCACTCTACCCATCCAAGCCTGTACCCCTCTTGAAGGAGTAGAAGTTCAGATAGAGCCTGCTTTAGTGGAAAAACTACCTCCAGGGCTCCTCATTGCATGGACGTTAGACCCAGTTCACGACGGTAATGTGCCGGTGCGATGTGTTAACCTAGGAGAGGACAGTCTTACGCTCCTGCCCAAAAGTGAAGTAGCACAGATAATGGCTATGCCAGAAGATTTGATGCCACTAGAGACTGTACAATTGACAGGGGATCCCTGGATAGTGGCCATGGCGGTGTCTCCTGAATCGCCCTCTAATCATCTTAAGGAAGGATGCCGAATCCTGGAGCAACGGCTGGAACAGGTGTTGAGTCGGCTGCAGAAACATGGCATGAAAGTAAAACCTAGCAAGTGTCATCTCTTTCGCAAGCAGATTGAATACTTGGGACATGTTGTATCTGCCGAAGGGGTGAGACCGGCACATGAGAAGATAGCAGCAGTGCAGGACTGGCCCACTCCGAAGACCGTGAAGGATGTCCGGTCCTTTTTGGGACTTACCGAATACTATCGACGGTTCGTGAAAAATATCACCCAAATTGTTAATCCGCTGCTATAATTGTTGAAGGAAGTACCATCCGGCGCAAAAAATCAGACCATCCAGTGGGGAGATAGCCAGGAAGAAGCTTTCCGAGCCCTGAAAATGGCCCCGACCGAAGCACCCATTCTGGTCTATGCAGACGTCTCAACAACCTTTCATGCTCCACACCGATGCGAGTCTACACAGACTAGGGGCTGTATTGTTGCAGGTGCAGGATGGGAAAGAGCGAGTGATTGCTTAATCTTGCCGGTCTCTTCACAACTCTGAACGAAATCCAGATAATTACAGTGCTTTCAAGCTAGAACTGCTGGCTTTATTGTGGACAATGACCAAGAAATTTGCAAAGTATCTGTCTGGGTCTGAAGTCTTGGTATGCACCAATAACAATCCCCTGGCCCACCTGGAAAAGGCGAAACTGCGGGCTCTGGAGCAGAGATACGTGGCCTGTATGGCAAAGTATCGATACAAGATCATATACAGGAGAGGAGCGGAGAATACAAATGCTGATGCTCTATCCAGAGTGACTCACAAGCAACCTGGGCGTAATTGGGACAATGAGCTGGAGGCTGAAGAGATCCCTGGGTTTTGGAACCTTGCCAGGATGTTGGCGGCAGTGCAGGGACAGATCGAGGAGGCGTCCGGGGGACACACCTTGGGATGGCCCCATGGTGACTGGGTCCAGTTTCAGCAAGAGGATGGCGAACTCACTCGGTTTAGGCAGTGCGTGGCCTTGAAGCAACTTCCCAGCCAAGAAAAGAGAGAGGCCCTGTCCACAGGAACACTGCAGATCCTTCGGCAATGGGAGCTGCTCCAGTTATAAGATGGCTTGTTGTACCGGAAAGTGCAGCTAGCACAAGAGATGGGAATTATCTGGCAAGTGGTGCTTCCCAAAAAACTGATCAGTGAGGTGGCCACCAAAGCTCACGAGAGATGGGGCCACTTTGGCCCGGAAAAGGCATTTCAGTGGCTGCAGAAGTTGGTCTACCATCCCGGCTGAAGACGACAGTAAATGAAGCTTGTCACAGGTGCAGGAACTGTGAACTGGCCAAGCGTCTGGACAAAGGGCCCCTATGCAGACCATCGTGACTTCTGCTCCCCTAGAGGTGTTCATGCTCGAATACTTGACTGTGGGCCCAGCTCATCTAGGATATGAACATTGTCTGGTGATGACTTACCATTTCACTAAATTTGCTGTGGTCACTCCGACCTGGGACCACACTGCCAAATCGGCGGCACAGGCCATTTGCAGAGACTTCATCCAAGTATATGGTTGTCCAAAGAGAATCCACTCTACCAAGGTGCCTGTTTCCAAGGAAGAATAATTGAAGAACTGCATCGCCTGTATCAGATTGAAAAATCCAGAACGACACCCTATCATTCCACAAGGAAAAGCCTGTGAGCGTTTCAACCGGAAACAAGGAAAAGCCTGTGAGCATTTCAACCGGACACTGATTCAGATGTTGAGGATGCTAGAAGAGGACCGGAAAGTCCATTGGCCTGAGTATGTGGCCAAATTAGTTTGGGTGTACAACAACCAGGTGCATGGAACGACTGGATAAACACCATACACCCTGCTGTTCGGCCAAAAAGGGAGAGAGATCACCGAGTTGGAGTTGGACCCTGAGGAGGACTACCCATGGAACATCGATATCGCTTACAGACTCTGCTTCGATTAGTCCAGACCACGTTTCGGGAACTTGAATATCATAAGATAATGCCTCTGCGAGGGACAGCTCTTAAAGCCGGAGACCGAGTACTGGTTCGAGACATTCAGCCTGACTCCACTACCCAACCTGACTTGGTCACTCAACCTGATTTACACCGCAGAGAACAGACAACCGCTGAAATACCACCCAATCGTTACGAGCAAGACCAATTTCTTTGGCAGCGGATCATTCAAGAAATGGAGGAGTGTCAATGTTTACTGAAGGAACTCTCGCCCATGGAATGGCGAGCTAAAGGAGAGGAGAGGGTAAGGAGAACCTGCCCGCGGGTACCTGTGTTATGCCAGGTCCAGAACTGTCAGGGCTGTCTACGTTGATATCCAGGGGAAAGAGTCAGAGACCGGACAGACCTTTGCACTCGGAAATAGGAAGTGTGGCTAAGTGGCAGGAGTCACAGCACACACTGAAGCAGTCAGTCTTGGCGGGAACAGGCAGCGCGCAGCACAGAAAAAGAAGCGCTCCAGCCCTTGAGCACCGAGGCTGTGCCGCTCTGCATTCATGTACTCCCGCCATGACCAGCGGGAATTGCAGAGAGAGAAGTGCAGCATGCCTGACAGAGAGCGGGATGCTGTGCGCTTCATGACCGTGAGTACAGCACCCGTGCCGCAAAGAGAGAACCGGCTATTGGACAGACGTTTACGGCCCACTTTAACTTCAGATGCCTTCCAACCTACAGAGGGCCTTGATTGTGTTGTGGCCTTGTTTGCTCTGGCCGCATATGTTCATGGACTAGGGGCTCAGCAGGAGGTACGGAGACCGACCGCTGCTGTCAGAAGACTGACCACCATTACCAGTTGAATCACCTTGGACCAACACCGCGCCAGCCGTTGACGGTGCTACCCACCCCAAGTGGCACCTGCATTCTGAAGAACTTCTGACACGATAAGTGCACCACCGAACTTCTGTCACTTTGTTTATTTACCCTGCATATTTTCCGCAATTGGACTGTTATTCTCCTGTATAATTTTTCATCTCCCTGCGAGGAGTTAATCCCTTGTTAAAATTAAAACTGTTAAATCTGTTAACCCTTGCTCTGCCTTCTGTCTTTCAATGCATTCCGCAACCTGCTTACACACACATCAGGAACAAGTCCTTCTCACTAGCCAGACTGGGGGAGGAACCTATAAGGGTAGGTGCACAAGTTCAGTCCTTTGTGTCCAAAGCGCTGAGCGCCTCCGCAAGAAAAATAGATATGCTGCAGTCTGGAAAGACGCACCGCATATCCGTCTACGCAGGGAAGCCACGGGTGCTGATGCATGCATAGTGGACATGGGATTTCTTGAAATCCCATCCACTATGCTGTAACATGTGGCCACTGTGGGTTGGAAGCTGCGGATGTGCGCAGTGTCCAACCCGCAGCGTTTACTGACCATGGGAACATACCCAAATGAAGGCAGTGGACATGCTGCTACTCTTCAGTGTGTGTAACATGCATACCTCAGCCTGTTCCTGTCAGGATGGCTGAGTGCAGATAATGAACATGCTGACTACCAGAGTCAGTGTCATCTCTAATTTTACAGCACCTTCATATGCCTCATATGAATGTATAGAAAAAGAGGCCACATGGGGGAAGGGGTGAGGTGGGGATCCCTGTGCAGCAGAAGACATCAGGAGACACCAAGTGACATGGTGCCCCAGTGCAGGAACCAGTCCATCTAGCAATTGCCAGAAATGCCAGATGGCCAGTCCGACCCTGCTTGTGTGGTGTGGCTTCTAAGATTGTGAGCCCTTCTAGGGCACCTGAAATGATATTAATGGTGGAAATATTAAACCACCAACAGGCAATAACATATAGTACAGTCCCAGCAAGTACATAAGATGGTGCAACTGACAGAGCCTCATCATTCTGCTCGGTGGGAGGAGGTCATCTCTCATTATGTTCAATTAACCTGCATATTTTTGTCTTTCAATGTTTACAGAACAACACACTGCATGGGCTGATACAATATGTAGCCAGCAGGCATTCACCAAATTAACAAACAACAAATGTTCAATTAATCTGTGCCTTTGTCTCTCAAGGATAACGCTAATTCCCATAGGGAAAAGATGATGTACAAGTCCACTATAAAAAGTATAAATCCTTTATTAGAAGCTTTAAAATACACAAGACAGAATCAGGTGTATGGAAGTTACAAACTGAAAACAATACAATAACACCAGGGGCCCCACCCCCCACCAGTCAACCCACCATATACAGAGAACCAAATAGCATGCTGTAACCTATTGACGGCCAGAAATTGGTACATATGTACCTCCGATCAAAGGCACATGGGCTAATAATGCATATCCCTCTTCCTAATTATAACGGGATTTTCTCATCGTTGGCCCGTACATGTCTAAACCAGGATAAATAGTCACAAATATGTAATGTGGAATTGTCTACCTATTAATACAGACATATATAGCGTGACTATAATAATACTGTTATTTTATTTTAATTTAAATAGGTCCAGACCTTAGGGGTTAATGCCCATGTCCTACTGATCCACCATGTAGTAATATGTGCAACTATACAATAACCCTAGCCTACAATATAAATGGTTACCAAGTACTTACATAATGCTGATAATAGTGGGAGAACCAGGGGGGGGTGAGTGCCCGCCCCAACGCGCGTTTCGGTGCGTTCCTTTGTCAGGGGGCACTCACCTCCCTGGGTCCCGTGCCTTAAATATACAAGCCTCCCACAACGCTACCAATACCGCTCTGCGGCGTCACCCGGATGTGACGTCACCGCCGGAAATGACGCGCGCGTCTCCATAGCAGCCACGGCACCAAGGAGCATCGGCGTCACCCAGCAACGCGCATGCGCGATGCCGTGTATAGACGCCGAGTGCACCAAGGAGCCCGCCGAAGCCATGGGACCGCGCGTCAGGCGGGGACGTCCAATACAGCACCCGCAGCGCAACAATAGAAACCTCCCACCAAGTAGAACACCATCATTTATGCATAGCTAAATACACCCTCCGTGAGGGAGGCTATACATATTTTTCCACAGATAAACAAATAATAACAAATAAAGATAATTCTTTTCTTCTGTATTATTTGTTTATCTGTGGAAAAATATGTATAGCCTCCCTCACGGAGGGTGTATTTAGCTATGCATAAATGATGGTGTTCTACTTGGTGGGAGGTTTCTATTGTTGCGCTGCGGGTGCTGTATTGGACGTCCCCACCTGACGCGCGGTCCCATGGCTTCGGCGGGCTCCTTGGTGCACTCGGCGTCTATACACGGCATCGCGCATGCGCGTTGCTGGGTGACGCCGATGCTCCTTGGTGCCGTGGCTGCTATGGAGACGCGCGCGTCATTTCCGGCGGTGACGTCACATCCGGGTGACGCCGCAGAGCGGTATTGGTAGCGTTGTGGGAGGCTTGTATATTTAAGGCACGGGACCCAGGGAGGTGAGTGCCCCCTGACGAAGGAACGGACCGAAACGCGCGTTGGGGCGGGCACTCACCCCCCCCTGGTTCTCCCACTATTATCAGCATTATGTAATACTTGGTAACCATTTATATTGTAGGCTAGGGTTATTGCATAGTTGCACATATTACTACATGGTGGATCAGTAGGACATGGGCATTAACCCCTAAGGTCTGGACCTATTTAAATTAAAATAAAATAACAGTATTATTATAGTCACGTTATACAGGGTGGAGCGCGGTAATTTGCTTTTTTGCACTGCATGCTGTGGCGGCACTGTCGGTCGAAGAGAGGGGAGAGTGGGTGTGGCTTACAGTGGCTGATGGGAGATTTGTATTCCTCTGCCTTTCAGTTGCCATCATGCAGTGGACACGTGAGGAGAGGTCATTTTGTGTTGAAGCGTATTTTTCAAATGCCCACTCGATCATTGCAGTGCAGCGTGCTTTTCGTTTACAATTCGCTGTTCCTCCACGCGGACGTGTTCCTGGACGGCAATCAATTGTAAATTGGGTGAATGCATTCAGAACAGCAGGGAATGTGTCATGTGTACGAAGGGGACCTGAGAGAAGGATTACAACACCACAAAACATCGAGAGAGTTAGAGCAGCAGTACTGCAATCTCCGAAACGCTCTGCTCGGAAGCAATCATTTGCTCTTGGCATTTCAAGACGTTCTCTCCACCGGATTCTTCATGATGAACTGAATTTTCACCCGTATAAAATGTGCGTGGTCCAACATTTGTCAGCATGGGACTATTTGACACGGCGGACCTCTTGTGAAGACATGTTAGCAACGATACCCCGTGACGCAATTGTGTTTTTTTCTGATGAGGCACATTTTCACCTCAGTGGGTGTGTAAACAAACAAAATATGCGTTACTGGAGTGAAACAAACCCCAGAGAAGTTCACGAGAGACCTCTGCATTCGGACCGCGTCACTGTGTGGTGCGCCATATCACGAGTAGGCATCATTGGTCCTTTCTTTTTTCAGGATAATGGTCGTGCCATAATTGTGAACTCCGAACGGTACTTGTCTATGATACAGGATTATTTTCAGCCAGCTCTTGAGGCAATGAAAACGTATGCAGCAGTGTGTGGATAGCGAAGGTCGACATTTGCCAGATACACTATTTAAAACCATGTAATTTAAAAATTCCATTACTGTTCAGTATAATTAAAATATAAAATAAATTTTTCTAATGATCATAATTTTTTTATTTCATTCCCAAATCAGCAAATTACCGCGCTCCACCCTGTATATGTCTGTATTAATAGGTAGACAATTCCACATTACATATTTGTGACTATTTATCCTGGTTTAGACATGTACAGGCCAACGATGAGAAAATCCCGTTATAATTAGGAAGAGGGATATGCATTATTAGCCCATGTGCCTTTGATCGGAGGTACATATGTACCAATTTCTGGCCGTCAATAGGTTACAGCATGCTATTTGGTTCTCTGTATATGGTGGGTTGACTGGTGGGGGGTGGGGCCCCTGGTGTTATTGTATTGTTTTCAGTTTGTAACTTCCATACACCTGATTCTGTCTTGTTGTGTATTTTAAAGCTTCTAATAAAGGATTTATACTTTTTATAGTGGACTTGTACATCATCTTTTCCCTATGGGAATTAGCGTTGTAGTATATGGATGTGTCCGTAATATAGGGTCTCCACATGGGATATTTAAATTATAATAATATTTCAGATACATTTAATAATATCTTATTTTCCCTTAATATGTGGTATAGTTGTCTATTGGTGACTTATCTCTCAAGGATAGCAGAACAATAAGCTTCAGGGACTGATAGAATAGGTAGTCAGCAGGTATTCACCAAATTAACAAACATCAATTGTTCAATTAACCGGCGCCTTTGTCCCTCAACCTCTTTTTGTAAGCTACTAACCAAGTCTTTCCAGTCAGCAGGAACCAAATAAATACAGAAAGAATTGAGACGAGCTTTAACCTGTTATGGACCTGGTGCTTAGGAGCACCCGAACGACCTGATGGTTAAATTCACACAGGACAAGCTCTGGGAAGTGGGAGCTCTGCCGACCGCAACCCCTAATCCTATCACACAACTAGAAATAGCCGTGGAGCGTACCTAACACGACCTAGACGCCTCTTCACAGCCTAAGAGCTAACTAGCCCTAAAGATAGAAAATAAAGCCTACCTTGCCTCAGAGAAATTCCCCAAAGGAAAAGGCAGTCCCCCACATATATTGACTGTGAGTTAAGATGAAAGTCACAAACACAGAAATGAAACAGGTTTTAGCAAAGGGAGGCCAGACTTACTAAACAGACTGAGGATAGGAAAGGTATCTTTGCGGTCAGCACAAAACCCTACAAAAAGACAACGCAGAGTGTGCAAAATGACCTCCGCACCGACTCATGGTGCGGAGGTGCCACTCTGCATCCCAGAGCTTCCAGCTAGCAGGGCAAGATCATGATAGCCAGCTGGACAAGGAAACAATGAACAAATAAATAACTAGCAGGGACTTAGCTTCTGCTGGAGTAGACAGGTCACCAGAAAGATCCAAGAGCGAACTGAACCAGTACAAGAACATTGACAGCTGGCATGGAGTAACGATCTGAGTGGAGTTAAATAGAACAGCCAGCCAAAGAATAAACTACGTCACCTGTGGAAGGAACCTCAGAAGCAGCAGCTCCACTCACAGCCACCAGAGGGAGTCCATGGACAGAACTCGCCGAAGTACCATTCATGACCACAGGAGGGAGTTCGATAGCAGAATTCACAACATTAACCATTCTTCTTGAGCACTGGTAATATTGAGTACTATAACAATGTACTGCATGCATTTTGGAGATTTACGGTACTATGTTTGTAGTGGTAATTGTGCATTGAATCTTTGCAAGCAGCTGAAAATACTGATAGCACTGAGCACATTTTTTACCTGAGTATTTTGAAAGTGGGAATAAATGTTTGTCTGTTCTGAGCTCAGCTCTTTTACTGTTATAATTCTTTTAAATATTTGATTAAAAGTTAATTTTTAATAAGTTAATTAGATACTTTGGCTGTAGATTTTCCAACTGCCTCTGAAGTTATGTGGATATCATATAAGAAAAACATGGATTTCTCTGGAATAAGACAGATATCAAGGTGTCACTTTATCTGGCTTCCTATGTCCTGAATGTCTATATACAAGGCTCACTTTAAGGCATACTTTAGTGAGTTTGAAGTAATAATAATAGTAATCTTTATTTATATAGCGCCAACATATTCTGCATTGCTTTACAGTTTAACAGTTTCAAAACACAAGTCATAAGTAACAACGGTAACAATACAATAATTAAAGCAAAATTAGACAACCCTGCTTGAGAGAGCTTACAATCTACAATGAGGTGAGGGAGATACAAAGTACAGGTGAGTATTTACAATGATGGTCCAGCCATCTTGAGGAAGTGGGGGATAGATGGGGATAGTGAATGGGCTACAAACACTTACACATAAAATGACTTTGATTAGTGAATGTGATAGGCCGCTCTGAACAAATGTGTTTTGAGGGCGTGCCTAAAACTATGCAAGCTATGGATGGTCCTAATTTTATGGTGTAGAGCATTCCAGAGGATTGGCGCAGTGTGGGAGAAGTCTTGGAGTCGGGAGTGGAAGGTACGGATAAGTGCAGAGGTTAGTCGAAAATCGTTCGCAGCGATCGGTTTGGCCGATAGACAGAAATGAGGGAGGAGATGTAAGAGGGTGCTGCACAGTGGAGAGCTTTGTGGGAGAGAACAAGTACTTTGAATTGGATCCTATAATGAATGGGCAGCCAATGTAACGATTGGCGAAGAGCGGACGTTTCCGAGTACCAATAAGCCAGATGGATGACCCTTGCTGCTGCATTAAGTATGGACAGGAGAGGGGAAAGTCGAGTAATGGAGAGGCCAATTAATAGAGCGTTGCAGTAGTCCAGGCGGGAGTGGATCAAAGCGACAGTGAGGGTTTTTGTTGTTTCCATGGGGAGAAAAGGGCATATTCTAGAGATGTTCTTTCGGTGTAAGCGGCAAGAGTGGGCAAGAGATTGTATATGGGATGTGAAGGAGAGATTGGTGTCAAACATAATACCCAGACAGCGCGACTGCTGCCGGGGCGTTATTATGATGCCACCCACAGAGAGGGAAATGTCAGATTTAGAGAGGTTAGTAGATGGCGGGAGCAGAAGAAGTTCATTTTTGGAGAAGTTGAGCTTCAGATAGAGGGCTGACATGATGTTGGAGACTGCGGACAGACAGTCACTTGCATTCTGTAGTACAGCGGGGATAAGGTCAGGGGATGACGTGTATAGTTCTGTGTCATCAGCATAAAGATGGTACTGAAAGCCAAAACTGCTGATGGTCTCTCCAATTGGGGCCGTGTAGAGAGACAAGAGAAGGGGGCCAAAGATTGAGCCCTGAGGTACCCCAACAGCGAGATGAAGAGGAGATGAAGTGGAGCCAGAGAACAAAACACTGAAGGAGCAGTCAGAAAGATAGAAAGAGAACCAGGAGAGAGCAGTGGCCTTAATGCCTAGTAACTGGGCCTGGAGAGTAGGAGACGGTAGTCAACAATGTAGAAAGCTGCAGAAAGTTCGTGAAGAATGAGCAGAGACTGTTCACCGCTACATTTTGCTGTCAGAAGGTCATTGGTAACTTTGATGAGTGCAGTTTCAGTCGAATGTAGGGGCGGAAGGCAGCCTGTGAAGGGTCTAGGAGGGAGTGAGTGGAGAGGTAATGGGTAAGGCGGGAGTAGACTAGGTGCTCCAAGAGTTTAGAGATGAAGGGAAGATTGGAGACTGGTCTGTAGTTGTTTGTGAAGGATGGGTCGAGAGCGGGTTTCTTTAATAATGGAGTAACGATACAGTGTTTGAAGGAGGATGGGAAAATGCCTGAAGAGAGGGAGAGATTAAAGAATGTAGTTAGGTGAGTTGTGACGACTGGAGAGACTGGAGGAGATGTGAGGGAATGGGGTCGGTAGTGCATGCAGTTGGACAAGAAGAAGAGAGGAGTTTTCTTATGTGATGGGAACAAAAGTGGAAAGTGTGCCAGGGGAAATGAAGGGAGGGGTGGGAGTCACAGCACTTAGTGGTTGGGAGCGGACTTTCTGATGGATGTTATCTATTTTCTCTATAAAGTGGGAGGCCAGGTCATCAGCACACATGTCTGTGGGGCTTGTGCTTTTGACCTGAGGTGGGAGTTAAAGGTGTCAAAAAGTTTATTGGGGTTGTTGGATAGTGATGAGATCAGGGTGATGAAGTAGGTCTGTTTGGTGAAGGGCAGAGTTATAGGTTCTTAACATAAATTTGAAGTGGATGAAGTCTTCTGATGTGCGAGTTTTCCTCCATAAGCGTTCAGCATTCCTAGAGCATCGCTGGAGAAGTCGAGTTTGCGATGTGAGCCAGGGCTGTTTTACTCTAGGTTTGGAGGTTCTGAGGGTGAGGGGTGCTACTTGGTCAAGGGTGCTTTTATACAGCCAGATCAAGGCAGGAAAAAGAGGAGATTGGGGACAGTGATGAGTGTAGGGAGTCTGAAAGTGTATGAGGGTTATTGTCTTGTAGACTTCTGTGGGTGTGGTAGGTAGGAGCGTGCTGGGGTGGGCGAGGATTTGTGAGCGTGAAGGAGAGAGTGTTGTGGTCAGAGAGGGGAAGCGGTTGAGTTATTTAGGTAGGAGATTGAACAGAGAATGACCAGGTCAAGGGTGTTACCGTCTTTGTGTGTCTCAGAGGTTGAGAGCTGTGAGAGGCCGAGAGAAGTGGTTAGTGACAGAAGCTGGGATGCGGATGTGGAAGTGGGGCTGTTAATGGGTATGTTAACGTTTCCTAGGATAAGGGTTGGGAGTTCTGAGGACAAGAAGTGCAGCAGCCAGGCTGAAAAGTGGTCAGGGACATGGGTGGGTAAGCCTCGGGGCCGGTATATGACCGCTACTCTGAGGTAGAGGGGACGGAAGAGCCTGATGGTGTGGACCTCAAAAGAAGGGAATGCGAGTGATGGAACTGGGGGATGACCTGGAAAGTGCATTGTTGTTACAGGAGTATGCCAACTCCACCACCATGTCTGTTTGTGGGTCTAGGGGAATGGCAGAATTGTAAGCCATCATGGGAAATGGCAGCAGGGGAGACAGTGTCAGTATACTGGATCCAGGTTTCAGTGAGGGCCAACAGATTCAGAGAGTTGTTCAGAAAGTAATTGAGCAGGAGAGGAAGCTTGTTTCAAACAGACCGTGGATTCCAGAGGGCACAAATGAAAGAGGGAGATGAGGGAGTGCAAGTAATATTAATAAGATTAGTATGGTTTCAATATGAGGTAGGGTAGGGGATGAGGTTGGGGGCTGGTGGACCAGGGTTGGGGGAGATGTCCCCCGAAATCAGTAGGAGTAGGAAGAAAAAGAGCAAGTAGTTATTGGAATTGTAAGAAGTTTTTTTCTGTGATGTGTATGGGCATGATGGGCTGAGGATTTTAGGAAGGTGAGGAGTGCATGGGAGCTGTACATGGGAGAGGGAAGTATAGAGTGGCTGATGTGTATGAGTCGTGATGGAAGTGTGATGGTGTGGTGAATGTGGATGGCAAGGGAACATAGGAGGATAGAAATAAAGCACAAGGATAGAAGGGAGAGCAAAGTGTGGTTTACCTGACTCCTGCCCTGACTAACTGACATGGATTAACTGCTTTTTCATGATGCTTAGCTAATGCAATGCTATGCTGAATGCATGTGACCCCACACATGCGTGCACCCCTTAGAATGTTTCTAAATTTATAGGCCCCCAATACCGGGACAAGAGAGAGGGATTGTGGGAGCTGTTTGTTATAAATTAGCAACAGCTGCTCAACACATCCTGGTGTGGAATAGATGATCAAAGACTCTAGTCCTGACTCCATCTCTATGCTATAGCACCTCTCCCATGACAACATCTACAGTGATCCCCCCATGGATATACAACAGTAAGTACTGAGAACAATGTAACAGATGAATTATAGCACAGTAGTTGAATGAAATGATTACCAGTACAAAATGCTTGCTGACATAGAATAGAGTGAACACATGCAAGATGGATCGTCAGTGCAGAAGTTGAATGGAATGATTACCAGTACAAAATGCTTGCTGACATAGAATAGACCACTGATGTCACTTAGGCTGCGCTGACTCCCCACCTGACGCGGTGAACTTGACAGCAGGCAGGCTGCGCAGGCAGCTTTTCATTCATTCCTTCGTGGTTTACAGCCCGGCCAGTAACATTAGCCCCGCTCCAGGTTGTAAACTAATTAACCCCTTGAGATGGCTTTACAACATGGGACTTGACACCTCTCCATTATTAATCAGGCTTAATGTCACCTTATAGAACCAGAAACACATGGGCTACTTGCACATTGAACAAGTTTGTAGGAACATGTTCACATACCACCAAGAAACTTGAAGACACAAATGAGCACAGTGAGGTAAAAAATACTCTGCTGCAAAAAAATCACAGCAATAAGCAAGTGCTAGTCAAAAGATGAAAAAAAAACCAGGGTATTTAGTTGATACGTTTAAAAAAAAAAATGTATACTAAGCTGCTCCACCAATCGTCAAGGTATACCCATATAGAGCAGTCCTAACCAATGTATATAATCCCTATCTGATGTATTTAAAAACCTGATCATCTGTATAGTACCTGTATAAGCAGGGTTCAGAGAGGGAATATCCATGTGGACATGCTGGATGGAACAGCTTAAGTGCAAATGACCCACAAAGGAGAGGTGGACTCCCCAGTCTTGTAGAAACAAGAAAACAATTATAGAATCAGAAACACATGGGCTACTTGCACATTAAACAAGTTTGTAGGAACATGTTCACATACCACCAAGAAACTTGAAGACACAAAAGAGCACAGTGAGGTCAAAAATACTCTGCTGCAAAAAATACAATAGCAAGGTGACATTAACCCCTTACTGCCCCATAGGCCAATGCTACAGGGCAATGGGAAGAGAGAGGCTAATTGCCAGAATAGGCGCATCTTACAGATGCGCCTTTTCTGGCGTGGCTGGGGGCAGATTTTTGTTGCCGGGGGAAGGGGGGGGGGGCAATAACCATGGTCCCTCTCTAGTCTATTAAAAGCTGTCCTCAGTCACCGGCTTTCCCTTTCCGGTGGAGAAAATTGAGAGGGACAGATTTTCCATGAATTAATCCTTTAATTTATCACCTACAGCTCCAAAATTTTACACACACACACTACTAACATTATTAGTCAGGGACATATATAAATCTAACGGCTATGCAATGGTTTATTGTATATGTCTCATATACTGTCGGGTTCTGCAATGATTTTACAGAACCTGACAATTGAATTATCGCCTATTCTGCTATCTAACTCTGTATGAAATATATATGAAGTATATATATCTATATACACCTATACTATGTGTACATAGTGGATGCTTTCCTGAAACGGAAAGTACTTGCAAGCAGCATAATACAAAGAATAGCAGGTTTACCCAGAATCCTTTGCAGTAGGCGGAGCTATGCAAATCATCTCTTTCCACCCCTGTCTAATCCACAGCGCTTGGAACCGCCAAGCATGCAATGCTGCGGATTAGTTTCTAAATTTACACAGCCAACCAATTCCTACCTGTGGACATGTGTTTCGGGCTTTAGGCCCTCATGGATTCTGGGTAAACCTGCTATTCTTTGTATTATGCTGCTTGCAAGTACTTTCCGTTTCAGGAAAGCATCCACTATGTATTTCCTTTAAGTAGAGGGCTTTTCGGTCTCTTTCTTCCCGCTACATTTAGCCCAACTTGGGTCTCTCCCTAAGGTGGCTAGCATATATCTATACTATGTGTAATAATAATAATAATCTTTATTTTTATATAGCGCTAACATATTCCGCAGCGCTTTACATCACATTATCATCACTGTCCCCGATTGGGCTCACAATCTAGAATTCCTATCAGTATGTCTTTGGAATGTGGGAGGAAACCGGAGTGCCCGGAGGAAACCCACGCAAACACGGAGAGAACATACAAACTCTTTGCAGATGTTGTCCTGGGTGGGATTAGAACCCAGGACCCCAGCGCTGCAAGGCTGCTGTGCTAACCCCTGCGCCACCATGCTGCCCAAGACATTTATCTTAGCTATTCTATTCTAACCTGTCAGTGTGATTTTACTGTACACCACACTGAATTGCCGGCTTCTCTGTAGGACACGGTGCGTATTTCTGATGGTCCGTGCGGTGTGCGAATTTTTCTCGCACCCATAGACTTTCATTGGTGTATTTCAGGCGTAATACGGTGACAATCGTAGCATGCTGCAATTTCCTCAGCACGTATAATACGGCTGAGAAAACAATGGATGATGGGAGCTGCCCCATAGATTAACATTGGTCCGAGTGCTATGCGATTTTTTTTATCACACAGCACTCGTCCGTATTTCTCTCTAGTGTGACTCTGACCTGAGAGTGCGAAATGATTCAGTGGCAAAGGAGGAGTCCCATTTCATATTAATGCCCATGAATTTAGAATGCGATGTGATAAAAGCCTCTGTGTGTGTAATGTATAGGTATCTTAATTCTTTTGACCATATAGGGTATATACACAGTAACAGTTAACTGCATTTATCTGTTGAATGCTGCCACCTGCAGTCAGATATACCTTAGTGCAGAAGGATATAGCACTACGAATGGAGGAATTTACAGAAGTTTTTCGGATTTCAAATAAATGTCTACAGTGCCTCAATTTGATTGCAGATTGGCAACCCACGAAAACTTTGGAGGAAAGCTGCAACACCAAGAATGTTATGTCATGAAATTATGGAAATCATGGGATTGATAACCCTAACCATGACATACAAAGTCATCCACAACCTGTCTCCTCCATACATCTGTGACCTTGCCTCCCGGTACTCTCCTTCTCTACTCCCCTTTTATCTCCTCTTCCCACAATCGCATACAAGATTTCTCTCATGCATCACCCCTACTCTGGAATTCTCTACCACAAAATATCAGACTCTCGCCTACCATCGAAGCTTTCAAAAAGAACCTGAAGACCCACCTTTTCCGACAAGCCTACAACCTGCAGTAACCACCGATTGACCAAACCACTGCATGACCAGCTCTACCCTGACCTATTGTATCCTCACCCATTCCTTGTAGATTGTGAGGCCTCGAGGGCAGGGTCCTCTCTCCTACTGTACCAGTCGTGACTAGTGTTGAGCATTCCGATACCGCAAGTATCGGGTATCAGCCGATATTTGCGGTATCGGAATTCCGATACCGAGTTCCGATATTTTTGTGATATCGGGAATCGGTATCGGGAGTAAGATTTATGTGTAAAATAAAGAATAAAAATAAAAAAAGTTGTCACCGCTGCAACTGCCATGCTTTCATTGGTAGAATGAGCGCTTGAAGGACCTTTCGATGACATCGCGGCTTATGATTGGTCACAAGCCGCAACGTCATCGAAAGTCATTAACGCGCTCATGATGTCGCGGCTTGTGATTGGTCGCGTGAGCGGTCACATGACGCTACCACGACCAATCACAAGCCGCGACGTCATCGAAAGGTCCTTCAAGCGCTGATTCTTAGGAAGGAAGGCTCCCGGTTACAACCAGGGCGCGTCCGAGGGTGAGTATAGCAATATTTTTTATTTTTATTCTTTATTTTACACATGAATATGGATCCCAGGGCCTGAAGGAGAGTTTCCTCTCCTTCAGACCCTGGGAACCATTACAGGATACCTTCCGATATTTGTGTCCCATTGACTTGTATTGGTATCGGATATCGGCCGATACCATCCGATACCGATACTTTCAAATATCGGACGGTATCGCTCAACACTAGTCGTGACTTGTATTGTTTAAGATTATTGTACTTGTTTTTATTATGTATACCCCTCCTCACATGTAAAGCTCCATGGAATAAATGGCATTATAATAATAAATAATAATAATAATGTTAAATGGGTTGTCTATACTATACACCAGTAGCTTAGCTGGAGGGTGCGGAGCAGCCCACCTGGAGCTACCGCCACTCTTAGGATACTTTCACACCAGCATCGGTACGGGCCCGTTGCAGTGCATCAGGCCAACGCATACTGTGAAATAAAATCACAACAGGGGCAGCGGAAGCAGTTTTTCAACGCATCCGCTGTCCCATTGTAAGGTCCGGGGAGGAGGGGGCGGAGTTCCAGAAAAATGGCCGCTGGGGTTGGTGCATGCTCAGACTCAGATCTCGTCTCCCGAGATCTCGGGACAAGATCTGAATCTGAGCATGCGCCACCCCCAGCGGCCATTTTCCCTGAGGCCACCGCATCGCAGCAATGGAGCTGTCGGGGCCTCTGGGCTTTGAGGAAATGCCGGCGGCACAAACATACGCCGCAGCCGCCCCCCAGCACAGAGCCCCACGCTGCACAAAGAGGAGCCGCCGCCCCCAGCACAGAGACACCACGCTGCACAAAGAGGAGCTGCCGCCGCCCACCAGCACGGAGAGCATCGCTGCCACAATGAGGTAATAGGGGGATACTCCACTTGCTCCTTCCCTGTGACATGCCCCCTCTCTTCATCATCGGGACCACTCCCCCCACCCACCATATGCACATTGGTCCGCACCCGCCCTATAAGACGACACCCGACATATAAGACGACACCTGACTTTTAAGAAGATCTTCAGGGGTTAAAAGGTCATCTTAAACGCTAGAAAATACGGTACATTTTACATCTAGTCATGACTACCACCCACATGACTCGCTTTCAGCCTCAGTAGTGCAAATTCAATCAAATTCTGCAAGCCCAAATTAAAAACATGCAAATATACTGTAATTCCAATAAGTGAACTAAATTATTCTTAAACATCCTGAATTGAAGACTCACAAGGTTAACATGTCTTTAAAGCAAATCATGTGCATGTACAGAGCCTTGAAAACGTATTCACCCCCTTGGCTTTTTACCTACCGTATTTTGTTACATTATAACCTGTGTTTTGCATTTTTGTAATCCGATTTGTGTGTGATACATTAGCACTAAATACTCTACGTTGGTGAAGTGAAGTGAGAAAAATATAGGCATAAATTAAATTAATAGGATCATCTAACTAAAAATTGGCATGTGCATATGTATTCACCCGTTTTGTGATGAAGGCTCTAAAAATTTCTGATACAAGCAATTACCTTCATAAGTCACATTTTTAGTGAAAGGAAGTCTTCCTGTGTGCAATCCAAGTGTCACATGGTCTGTCAGTATATACACACCTGTCACGGGAGTGTCAGGCGTGACAGACAGTCATTCCTGATCCAGCTGTAGAAGGTCACTGCGCCTGGCTCTGCAGGCACTTTCTGGATCTTGCATCTCTGCTGTGGAGTGATATCCTTCTCCCTCTAGGACCGAGCGGTGATCTTCACCATTGCTGCTGATTAACACACTCTTGCTGGAGGTTTAAATACCTTTAGTCGCTTCAGCAAGACACCAGTGATAGCTCTATTTATCTCTGTCTGTTGGTAGTCCTAGAAGTCAACTAGTTTCTTCTTGGAACATCTTGCTGGATTGCTGGCGTGAGCTCTCTTGTGTCATCTCAAGCTAAGTGTATTCCCTCATTTGTCTTCCTGCTTTGTCTTTAGTTGTAGTGGGGGCTGACTAGTGCTAACCCTGTCCCCTCACTATCTAGGGCCTAATGCTAGGGGCAGTCAGAGATTAGGTTCCAGGCAGCCAGAGTGTTGTCAGGTCAGATCTGTCTATGGGTGTCTCTGGATAGCTCTGATGAAAGGCCCTTGTAAGCCTGGGAAGAGAGAGGCTAATTGCCAGAATAGGCGCATCTTACAGATGCGCCTTTTCTGGCGTGGCTGGGGGCAGATTTTTGTTGCCGGGGGAAGGGGGGGGGCAATAACCATGGTCCCTCTCTAGTCTATTAAAAGCTGTCCTCAGTCACCGGCTTTCCCTTTCCGGTGGAGAAAATTGAGAGGGACAGATTTTCCATGAATTAATCCTTTAATTTATCACCTACAGCTCCAAAATTTTACACACACACACTACTAACATTATTAGTCAGGGACATATATAAATCTAACGGCTATGCAATGGTTTATTGTATATGTCTCATATACTGTCGGGTTCTGCAATGATTTTACAGAACCTGACAATTGAATTATCGCCTATTCTGCTATCTAACTCTGTATGAAATATATATGAAGTATATATATCTATATACACCTATACTATGTGTACATAGTGGATGCTTTCCTGAAACGGAAAGTACTTGCAAGCAGCATAATACAAAGAATAGCAGGTTTACCCAGAATCCTTTGCAGTAGGCGGAGCTATGCAAATCATCTCTTTCCACCCCTGTCTAATCCACAGCGCTTGGAACCGCCAAGCATGCAATGCTGCGGATTAGTTTCTAAATTTACACAGCCAACCAATTCCTACCTGTGGACACGTGTTTCGGGCTTTAGGCCCTCATGGATTCTGGGTAAACCTGCTATTCTTTGTATTATGCTGCTTGCAAGTACTTTCCGTTTCAGGAAAGCATCCACTATGTATTTCCTTTAAGTAGAGGGCTTTTCGGTCTCTTTCTTCCCGCTACATTTAGCCCAACTTGGGTCTCTCCCTAAGGTGGCTAGCATATATCTATACTATGTGTAATAATAATAATAATCTTTATTTTTATATAGCGCTAACATATTCCGCAGCGCTTTACATCACATTATCATCACTGTCCCCGATTGGGCTCACAATCTAGAATTCCTATCAGTATGTCTTTGGAATGTGGGAGGAAACCGGAGTGCCCGGAGGAAACCCACGCAAACACGGAGAGAACATACAAACTCTTTGCAGATGTTGTCCTGGGTGGGATTAGAACCCAGGACCCCAGCGCTGCAAGGCTGCTGTGCTAACCCCTGCGCCACCATGCTGCCCAAGACATTTATCTTAGCTATTCTATTCTAACCTGTCAGTGTGATTTTACTGTACACCACACTGAATTGCCGGCTTCTCTGTAGGACACGGTGCGTATTTCTGATGGTCCGTGCGGTGTGCGAATTTTTCTCGCACCCATAGACTTTCATTGGTGTATTTCAGGCGTAATACGGTGACAATCGTAGCATGCTGCAATTTCCTCAGCACGTATAATACGGCTGAGAAAACAATGGATGATGGGAGCTGCCCCATAGATTAACATTGGTCCGAGTGCTATGCGATTTTTTTTATCACACAGCACTCGTCCGTATTTCTCTCTAGTGTGACTCTGACCTGAGAGTGCGAAATGGTTCAGTGGCAAAGGAGGAGTCCCATTTCATATTAATGCCCATGAATTTAGAATGCGATGTGATAAAAGCCTCTGTGTGTGTAATGTATAGGTATCTTAATTCTTTTGACCATATAGGGTATATACACAGTAACAGTTAACTGCATTTATCTGTTGAATGCTGCCACCTGCAGTCAGATATACCTTAGTGCAGAAGGATATAGCACTACGAATGGAGGAATTTACAGAAGTTTTTCGGATTTCAAATAAATGTCTACAGTGCCTCAATTTGATTGCAGATTGGCAACCCACGAAAACTTTGGAGGAAAGCTGCAACACCAAGAATGTTATGTCATGAAATTATGGAAATCATGGGATTGATAACCCTAACCATGACATACAAAGTCATCCACAACCTGTCTCCTCCATACATCTGTGACCTTGCCTCCCGGTACTCTCCTTCTCTACTCCCCTTTTATCTCCTCTTCCCACAATCGCATACAAGATTTCTCTCATGCATCACCCCTACTCTGGAATTCTCTACCACAAAATATCAGACTCTCGCCTACCATCGAAGCTTTCAAAAAGAACCTGAAGACCCACCTTTTCCGACAAGCCTACAACCTGCAGTAACCACCGATTGACCAAACCACTGCATGACCAGCTCTACCCTGACCTATTGTATCCTCACCCATTCCTTGTAGATTGTGAGGCCTCGAGGGCAGGGTCCTCTCTCCTACTGTACCAGTCGTGACTAGTGTTGAGCATTCCGATACCGCAAGTATCGGGTATCAGCCGATATTTGCGGTATCGGAATTCCGATACCGAGTTCCGATATTTTTGTGATATCGGGAATCGGTATCGGGAGTAAGATTTATGTGTAAAATAAAGAATAAAAATAAAAAAAGTTGTCACCGCTGCAACTGCCATGCTTTCATTGGTAGAATGAGCGCTTGAAGGACCTTTCGATGACATCGCGGCTTATGATTGGTCACAAGCCGCAACGTCATCGAAAGTCATTAACGCGCTCATGATGTCGCGGCTTGTGATTGGTCGCGTGAGCGGTCACATGACGCTACCACGACCAATCACAAGCCGCGACGTCATCGAAAGGTCCTTCAAGCGCTGATTCTTAGGAAGGAAGGCTCCCGGTTACAACCAGGGCGCGTCCGAGGGTGAGTATAGCAATATTTTTTATTTTTATTCTTTATTTTACACATGAATATGGATCCCAGGGCCTGAAGGAGAGTTTCCTCTCCTTCAGACCCTGGGAACCATTACAGGATACCTTCCGATATTTGTGTCCCATTGACTTGTATTGGTATCGGATATCGGCCGATACCATCCGATACCGATACTTTCAAATATCGGACGGTATCGCTCAACACTAGTCGTGACTTGTATTGTTTAAGATTATTGTACTTGTTTTTATTATGTATACCCCTCCTCACATGTAAAGCTCCATGGAATAAATGGCATTATAATAATAAATAATAATAATAATGTTAAATGGGTTGTCTATACTATACACCAGTAGCTTAGCTGGAGGGTGCGGAGCAGCCCACCTGGAGCTACCGCCACTCTTAGGATACTTTCACACCAGCATCGGTACGGGCCCGTTGCAGTGCATCAGGCCAACGCATACTGTGAAATAAAATCACAACAGGGGCAGCGGAAGCAGTTTTTCAACGCATCCGCTGTCCCATTGTAAGGTCCGGGGAGGAGGGGGCGGAGTTCCAGAAAAATGGCCGCTGGGGTTGGTGCATGCTCAGACTCAGATCTCGTCTCCCGAGATCTCGGGACAAGATCTGAATCTGAGCATGCGCCACCCCCAGCGGCCATTTTCCCTGAGGCCACCGCATCGCAGCAATGGAGCTGTCGGGGCCTCTGGGCTTTGAGGAAATGCCGGCGGCACAAACATACGCCGCAGCCGCCCCCCAGCACAGAGCCCCACGCTGCACAAAGAGGAGCCGCCGCCCCCAGCACAGAGACACCACGCTGCACAAAGAGGAGCTGCCGCCGCCCACCAGCACGGAGAGCATCGCTGCCACAATGAGGTAATAGGGGGATACTCCACTTGCTCCTTCCCTGTGACATGCCCCCTCTCTTCATCATCGGGACCACTCCCCCCACCCACCATATGCACATTGGTCCGCACCCGCCCTATAAGACGACACCCGACATATAAGACGACACCTGACTTTTAAGAAGATCTTCAGGGGTTAAAAGGTCATCTTAAACGCTAGAAAATACGGTACATTTTACATCTAGTCATGACTACCACCCACATGACTCGCTTTCAGCCTCAGTAGTGCAAATTCAATCAAATTCTGCAAGCCCAAATTAAAAACATGCAAATATACTGTAATTCCAATAAGTGAACTAAATTATTCTTAAACATCCTGAATTGAAGACTCACAAGGTTAACATGTCTTTAAAGCAAATCATGTGCATGTACAGAGCCTTGAAAACGTATTCACCCCCTTGGCTTTTTACCTACCGTATTTTGTTACATTATAACCTGTGTTTTGCATTTTTGTAATCCGATTTGTGTGTGATACATTAGCACTAAATACTCTACGTTGGTGAAGTGAAGTGAGAAAAATATAGGCATAAATTAAATTAATAGGATCATCTAACTAAAAATTGGCATGTGCATATGTATTCACCCGTTTTGTGATGAAGGCTCTAAAAATTTCTGATACAAGCAATTACCTTCATAAGTCACATTTTTAGTGAAAGGAAGTCTTCCTGTGTGCAATCCAAGTGTCACATGGTCTGTCAGTATATACACACCTGTCACGGGAGTGTCAGGCGTGACAGACAGTCATTCCTGATCCAGCTGTAGAAGGTCACTGCGCCTGGCTCTGCAGGCACTTTCTGGATCTTGCATCTCTGCTGTGGAGTGATATCCTTCTCCCTCTAGGACCGAGCGGTGATCTTCACCATTGCTGCTGATTAACACACTCTTGCTGGAGGTTTAAATACCTTTAGTCGCTTCAGCAAGACACCAGTGATAGCTCTATTTATCTCTGTCTGTTGGTAGTCCTAGAAGTCAACTAGTTTCTTCTTGGAACATCTTGCTGGATTGCTGGCGTGAGCTCTCTTGTGTCATCTCAAGCTAAGTGTATTCCCTCATTTGTCTTCCTGCTTTGTCTTTAGTTGTAGTGGGGGCTGACTAGTGCTAACCCTGTCCCCTCACTATCTAGGGCCTAATGCTAGGGGCAGTCAGAGATTAGGTTCCAGGCAGCCAGAGTGTTGTCAGGTCAGATCTGTCTATGGGTGTCTCTGGATAGCTCTGATGAAAGGCCCTTGTAAGCCTGGGAAGAGAGAGGCTAATTGCCAGAATAGGCGCATCTTACAGATGCGCCTTTTCTGGCGTGGCTGGGGGCAGATTTTTGTTGCCGGGGGAAGGGGGGGGGCAATAACCATGGTCCCTCTCTAGTCTATTAAAAGCTGTCCTCAGTCACCGGCTTTCCCTTTCCGGTGGAGAAAATTGAGAGGGACAGATTTTCCATGAATTAATCCTTTAATTTATCACCTACAGCTCCAAAATTTTACACACACACACTACTAACATTATTAGTCAGGGACATATATAAATCTAACGGCTATGCAATGGTTTATTGTATATGTCTCATATACTGTCGGGTTCTGCAATGATTTTACAGAACCTGACAATTGAATTATCGCCTATTCTGCTATCTAACTCTGTATGAAATATATATGAAGTATATATATCTATATACACCTATACTATGTGTACATAGTGGATGCTTTCCTGAAACGGAAAGTACTTGCAAGCAGCATAATACAAAGAATAGCAGGTTTACCCAGAATCCTTTGCAGTAGGCGGAGCTATGCAAATCATCTCTTTCCACCCCTGTCTAATCCACAGCGCTTGGAACCGCCAAGCATGCAATGCTGCGGATTAGTTTCTAAATTTACACAGCCAACCAATTCCTACCTGTGGACACGTGTTTCGGGCTTTAGGCCCTCATGGATTCTGGGTAAACCTGCTATTCTTTGTATTATGCTGCTTGCAAGTACTTTCCGTTTCAGGAAAGCATCCACTATGTATTTCCTTTAAGTAGAGGGCTTTTCGGTCTCTTTCTTCCCGCTACATTTAGCCCAACTTGGGTCTCTCCCTAAGGTGGCTAGCATATATCTATACTATGTGTAATAATAATAATAATCTTTATTTTTATATAGCGCTAACATATTCCGCAGCGCTTTACATCACATTATCATCACTGTCCCCGATTGGGCTCACAATCTAGAATTCCTATCAGTATGTCTTTGGAATGTGGGAGGAAACCGGAGTGCCCGGAGGAAACCCACGCAAACACGGAGAGAACATACAAACTCTTTGCAGATGTTGTCCTGGGTGGGATTAGAACCCAGGACCCCAGCGCTGCAAGGCTGCTGTGCTAACCCCTGCGCCACCATGCTGCCCAAGACATTTATCTTAGCTATTCTATTCTAACCTGTCAGTGTGATTTTACTGTACACCACACTGAATTGCCGGCTTCTCTGTAGGACACGGTGCGTATTTCTGATGGTCCGTGCGGTGTGCGAATTTTTCTCGCACCCATAGACTTTCATTGGTGTATTTCAGGCGTAATACGGTGACAATCGTAGCATGCTGCAATTTCCTCAGCACGTATAATACGGCTGAGAAAACAATGGATGATGGGAGCTGCCCCATAGATTAACATTGGTCCGAGTGCTATGCGATTTTTTTTATCACACAGCACTCGTCCGTATTTCTCTCTAGTGTGACTCTGACCTGAGAGTGCGAAATGGTTCAGTGGCAAAGGAGGAGTCCCATTTCATATTAATGCCCATGAATTTAGAATGCGATGTGATAAAAGCCTCTGTGTGTGTAATGTATAGGTATCTTAATTCTTTTGACCATATAGGGTATATACACAGTAACAGTTAACTGCATTTATCTGTTGAATGCTGCCACCTGCAGTCAGATATACCTTAGTGCAGAAGGATATAGCACTACGAATGGAGGAATTTACAGAAGTTTTTCGGATTTCAAATAAATGTCTACAGTGCCTCAATTTGATTGCAGATTGGCAACCCACGAAAACTTTGGAGGAAAGCTGCAACACCAAGAATGTTATGTCATGAAATTATGGAAATCATGGGATTGATAACCCTAACCATGACATACAAAGTCATCCACAACCTGTCTCCTCCATACATCTGTGACCTTGCCTCCCGGTACTCTCCTTCTCTACTCCCCTTTTATCTCCTCTTCCCACAATCGCATACAAGATTTCTCTCATGCATCACCCCTACTCTGGAATTCTCTACCACAAAATATCAGACTCTCGCCTACCATCGAAGCTTTCAAAAAGAACCTGAAGACCCACCTTTTCCGACAAGCCTACAACCTGCAGTAACCACCGATTGACCAAACCACTGCATGACCAGCTCTACCCTGACCTATTGTATCCTCACCCATTCCTTGTAGATTGTGAGGCCTCGAGGGCAGGGTCCTCTCTCCTACTGTACCAGTCGTGACTAGTGTTGAGCATTCCGATACCGCAAGTATCGGGTATCAGCCGATATTTGCGGTATCGGAATTCCGATACCGAGTTCCGATATTTTTGTGATATCGGGAATCGGTATCGGGAGTAAGATTTATGTGTAAAATAAAGAATAAAAATAAAAAAAGTTGTCACCGCTGCAACCGCCATGCTTTCATTGGTAGAATGAGCGCTTGAAGGACCTTTCGATGACATCGCGGCTTATGATTGGTCACAAGCCGCAACGTCATCGAAAGTCATTAACGCGCTCATGATGTCGCGGCTTGTGATTGGTCGCGTGAGCGGTCACATGACGCTACCACGACCAATCACAAGCCGCGACGTCATCGAAAGGTCCTTCAAGCGCTGATTCTTAGGAAGGAAGGCTCCCGGTTACAACCAGGGCGCGTCCGAGGGTGAGTATAGCAATATTTTTTATTTTTATTCTTTATTTTACACATGAATATGGATCCCAGGGCCTGAAGGAGAGTTTCCTCTCCTTCAGACCCTGGGAACCATTACAGGATACCTTCCGATATTTGTGTCCCATTGACTTGTATTGGTATCGGATATCGGCCGATACCATCCGATACCGATACTTTCAAATATCGGACGGTATCGCTCAACACTAGTCGTGACTTGTATTGTTTAAGATTATTGTACTTGTTTTTATTATGTATACCCCTCCTCACATGTAAAGCTCCATGGAATAAATGGCATTATAATAATAAATAATAATAATAATGTTAAATGGGTTGTCTATACTATACACCAGTAGCTTAGCTGGAGGGTGCGGAGCAGCCCACCTGGAGCTACCGCCACTCTTAGGATACTTTCACACCAGCATCGGTACGGGCCCGTTGCAGTGCATCAGGCCAACGCATACTGTGAAATAAAATCACAACAGGGGCAGCGGAAGCAGTTTTTCAACGCATCCGCTGTCCCATTGTAAGGTCCGGGGAGGAGGGGGCGGAGTTCCAGAAAAATGGCCGCTGGGGTTGGTGCATGCTCAGACTCAGATCTCGTCTCCCGAGATCTCAGGACAAGATCTGAATCTGAGCATGCGCCACCCCCAGCGGCCATTTTCCCTGAGGCCACCGCATCGCAGCAATGGAGCTGTCGGGGCCTCTGGGCTTTGAGGAAATGCCGGCGGCACAAACATACGCCGCAGCCGCCCCCCAGCACAGAGCCCCACGCTGCACAAAGAGGAGCCGCCGCCCCCAGCACAGAGACACCACGCTGCACAAAGAGGAGCTGCCGCCGCCCACCAGCACGGAGAGCATCGCTGCCACAATGAGGTAATAGGGGGATACTCCACTTGCTCCTTCCCTGTGACATGCCCCCTCTCTTCATCATCGGGACCACTCCCCCCACCCACCATATGCACATTGGTCCGCACCCGCCCTATAAGACGACACCCGACGTATAAGACGACACCTGACTTTTAAGAAGATCTTCAGGGGTTAAAAGGTCATCTTAAACGCTAGAAAATACGGTACATTTTACATCTAGTCATGACTACTACCCACATGACTCGCTTTCAGCCTCAGTAGTGCAAATTCAATCAAATTCTGCAAGCCCAAATTAAAAACATGCAAATATACTGTAATTCCAATAAGTGAACTAAATTATTCTTAAACATCCTGAATTGAAGACTCACAAGGTTAACATGTCTTTAAAGCAAATCATGTGCATGTACAGAGCCTTGAAAACGTATTCACCCCCTTGGCTTTTTACCTACCGTATTTTGTTACATTATAACCTGTGTTTTGCATTTTTGTAATCCGATTTGTGTGTGATACATTAGCACTAAATACTCTACGTTGGTGAAGTGAAGTGAGAAAAATATAGGCATAAATTAAATTAATAGGATCATCTAACTAAAAATTGGCATGTGCATATGTATTCACCCGTTTTGTGATGAAGGCTCTAAAAATTTCTGATACAAGCAATTACCTTCATAAGTCACATTTTTAGTGAAAGGAAGTCTTCCTGTGTGCAATCCAAGTGTCACATGGTCTGTCAGTATATACACACCTGTCACGGGAGTGTCAGGCGTGACAGACAGTCATTCCTGATCCAGCTGTAGAAGGTCACTGCGCCTGGCTCTGCAGGCACTTTCTGGATCTTGCATCTCTGCTGTGGAGTGATATCCTTCTCCCTCTAGGACCGAGCGGTGATCTTCACCATTGCTGCTGATTAACACACTCTTGCTGGAGGTTTAAATACCTTTAGTCGCTTCAGCAAGACACCAGTGATAGCTCTATTTATCTCTGTCTGTTGGTAGTCCTAGAAGTCAACTAGTTTCTTCTTGGAACATCTTGCTGGATTGCTGGCGTGAGCTCTCTTGTGTCATCTCAAGCTAAGTGTATTCCCTCATTTGTCTTCCTGCTTTGTCTTTAGTTGTAGTGGGGGCTGACTAGTGCTAACCCTGTCCCCTCACTATCTAGGGCCTAATGCTAGGGGCAGTCAGAGATTAGGTTCCAGGCAGCCAGAGTGTTGTCAGGTCAGATCTGTCTATGGGTGTCTCTGGATAGCTCTGATGAAAGGCCCTTGTAAGCCTGGGAAGAGAGAGGCTAATTGCCAGAATAGGCGCATCTTACAGATGCGCCTTTTCTGGCGTGGCTGGGGGCAGATTTTTGTTGCCGGGGGAAGGGGGGGGGCAATAACCATGGTCCCTCTCTAGTCTATTAAAAGCTGTCCTCAGTCACCGGCTTTCCCTTTCCGGTGGAGAAAATTGAGAGGGACAGATTTTCCATGAATTAATCCTTTAATTTATCACCTACAGCTCCAAAATTTTACACACACACACTACTAACATTATTAGTCAGGGACATATATAAATCTAACGGCTATGCAATGGTTTATTGTATATGTCTCATATACTGTCGGGTTCTGCAATGATTTTACAGAACCTGACAATTGAATTATCGCCTATTCTGCTATCTAACTCTGTATGAAATATATATGAAGTATATATATCTATATACACCTATACTATGTGTACATAGTGGATGCTTTCCTGAAACGGAAAGTACTTGCAAGCAGCATAATACAAAGAATAGCAGGTTTACCCAGAATCCTTTGCAGTAGGCGGAGCTATGCAAATCATCTCTTTCCACCCCTGTCTAATCCACAGCGCTTGGAACCGCCAAGCATGCAATGCTGCGGATTAGTTTCTAAATTTACACAGCCAACCAATTCCTACCTGTGGACACGTGTTTCGGGCTTTAGGCCCTCATGGATTCTGGGTAAACCTGCTATTCTTTGTATTATGCTGCTTGCAAGTACTTTCCGTTTCAGGAAAGCATCCACTATGTATTTCCTTTAAGTAGAGGGCTTTTCGGTCTCTTTCTTCCCGCTACATTTAGCCCAACTTGGGTCTCTCCCTAAGGTGGCTAGCATATATCTATACTATGTGTAATAATAATAATAATCTTTATTTTTATATAGCGCTAACATATTCCGCAGCGCTTTACATCACATTATCATCACTGTCCCCGATTGGGCTCACAATCTAGAATTCCTATCAGTATGTCTTTGGAATGTGGGAGGAAACCGGAGTGCCCGGAGGAAACCCACGCAAACACGGAGAGAACATACAAACTCTTTGCAGATGTTGTCCTGGGTGGGATTAGAACCCAGGACCCCAGCGCTGCAAGGCTGCTGTGCTAACCCCTGCGCCACCATGCTGCCCAAGACATTTATCTTAGCTATTCTATTCTAACCTGTCAGTGTGATTTTACTGTACACCACACTGAATTGCCGGCTTCTCTGTAGGACACGGTGCGTATTTCTGATGGTCCGTGCGGTGTGCGAATTTTTCTCGCACCCATAGACTTTCATTGGTGTATTTCAGGCGTAATACGGTGACAATCGTAGCATGCTGCAATTTCCTCAGCACGTATAATACGGCTGAGAAAACAATGGATGATGGGAGCTGCCCCATAGATTAACATTGGTCCGAGTGCTATGCGATTTTTTTTATCACACAGCACTCGTCCGTATTTCTCTCTAGTGTGACTCTGACCTGAGAGTGCGAAATGGTTCAGTGGCAAAGGAGGAGTCCCATTTCATATTAATGCCCATGAATTTAGAATGCGATGTGATAAAAGCCTCTGTGTGTGTAATGTATAGGTATCTTAATTCTTTTGACCATATAGGGTATATACACAGTAACAGTTAACTGCATTTATCTGTTGAATGCTGCCACCTGCAGTCAGATATACCTTAGTGCAGAAGGATATAGCACTACGAATGGAGGAATTTACAGAAGTTTTTCGGATTTCAAATAAATGTCTACAGTGCCTCAATTTGATTGCAGATTGGCAACCCACGAAAACTTTGGAGGAAAGCTGCAACACCAAGAATGTTATGTCATGAAATTATGGAAATCATGGGATTGATAACCCTAACCATGACATACAAAGTCATCCACAACCTGTCTCCTCCATACATCTGTGACCTTGCCTCCCGGTACTCTCCTTCTCTACTCCCCTTTTATCTCCTCTTCCCACAATCGCATACAAGATTTCTCTCATGCATCACCCCTACTCTGGAATTCTCTACCACAAAATATCAGACTCTCGCCTACCATCGAAGCTTTCAAAAAGAACCTGAAGACCCACCTTTTCCGACAAGCCTACAACCTGCAGTAACCACCGATTGACCAAACCACTGCATGACCAGCTCTACCCTGACCTATTGTATCCTCACCCATTCCTTGTAGATTGTGAGGCCTCGAGGGCAGGGTCCTCTCTCCTACTGTACCAGTCGTGACTAGTGTTGAGCATTCCGATACCGCAAGTATCGGGTATCAGCCGATATTTGCGGTATCGGAATTCCGATACCGAGTTCCGATATTTTTGTGATATCGGGAATCGGTATCGGGAGTAAGATTTATGTGTAAAATAAAGAATAAAAATAAAAAAAGTTGTCACCGCTGCAACCGCCATGCTTTCATTGGTAGAATGAGCGCTTGAAGGACCTTTCGATGACATCGCGGCTTATGATTGGTCACAAGCCGCAACGTCATCGAAAGTCATTAACGCGCTCATGATGTCGCGGCTTGTGATTGGTCGCGTGAGCGGTCACATGACGCTACCACGACCAATCACAAGCCGCGACGTCATCGAAAGGTCCTTCAAGCGCTGATTCTTAGGAAGGAAGGCTCCCGGTTACAACCAGGGCGCGTCCGAGGGTGAGTATAGCAATATTTTTTATTTTTATTCTTTATTTTACACATGAATATGGATCCCAGGGCCTGAAGGAGAGTTTCCTCTCCTTCAGACCCTGGGAACCATTACAGGATACCTTCCGATATTTGTGTCCCATTGACTTGTATTGGTATCGGATATCGGCCGATACCATCCGATACCGATACTTTCAAATATCGGACGGTATCGCTCAACACTTGTCGTGACTTGTATTGTTTAAGATTATTGTACTTGTTTTTATTATGTATACCCCTCCTCACATGTAAAGCTCCATGGAATAAATGGCATTATAATAATAAATAATAATAATAATGTTAAATGGGTTGTCTATACTATACACCAGTAGCTTAGCTGGAGGGTGCGGAGCAGCCCACCTGGAGCTACCGCCACTCTTAGGATACTTTCACACCAGCATCGGTACGGGCCCGTTGCAGTGCATCAGGCCAACGCATACTGTGAAATAAAATCACAACAGGGGCAGCGGAAGCAGTTTTTCAACGCATCCGCTGTCCCATTGTAAGGTCCGGGGAGGAGGGGGCGGAGTTCCAGAAAAATGGCCGCTGGGGTTGGTGCATGCTCAGACTCAGATCTCGTCTCCCGAGATCTCGGGACAAGATCTGAATCTGAGCATGCGCCACCCCCAGCGGCCATTTTCCCTGAGGCCACCGCATCGCAGCAATGGAGCTGTCGGGGCCTCTGGGCTTTGAGGAAATGCCGGCGGCACAAACATACGCCGCAGCCGCCCCCCAGCACAGAGCCCCACGCTGCACAAAGAGGAGCCGCCGCCCCCAGCACAGAGACACCACGCTGCACAAAGAGGAGCTGCCGCCGCCCACCAGCACGGAGAGCATCGCTGCCACAATGAGGTAATAGGGGGATACTCCACTTGCTCCTTCCCTGTGACATGCCCCCTCTCTTCATCATCGGGACCACTCCCCCCACCCACCATATGCACATTGGTCCGCACCCGCCCTATAAGACGACACCCGACGTATAAGACGACACCTGACTTTTAAGAAGATCTTCAGGGGTTAAAAGGTCATCTTAAACGCTAGAAAATACGGTACATTTTACATCTAGTCATGACTACCACCCACATGACTCGCTTTCAGCCTCAGTAGTGCAAATTCAATCAAATTCTGCAAGCCCAAATTAAAAACATGCAAATATACTGTAATTCCAATAAGTGAACTAAATTATTCTTAAACATCCTGAATTGAAGACTCACAAGGTTAACATGTCTTTAAAGCAAATCATGTGCATGTACAGAGCCTTGAAAACGTATTCACCCCCTTGGCTTTTTACCTACCGTATTTTGTTACATTATAACCTGTGTTTTGCATTTTTGTAATCCGATTTGTGTGTGATACATTAGCACTAAATACTCTACGTTGGTGAAGTGAAGTGAGAAAAATATAGGCATAAATTATATTAATAGGATCATCTAACTAAAAATTGGCATGTGCATATGTATTCACCCGTTTTGTGATGAAGGCTCTAAAAATTTCTGATACAAGCAATTACCTTCATAAGTCACATTTTTAGTGAAAGGAAGTCTTCCTGTGTGCAATCCAAGTGTCACATGGTCTGTCAGTATATACACACCTGTCACGGGAGTGTCAGGCGTGACAGACAGTCATTCCTGATCCAGCTGTAGAAGGTCACTGCGCCTGGCTCTGCAGGCACTTTCTGGATCTTGCATCTCTGCTGTGGAGTGATATCCTTCTCCCTCTAGGACCGAGCGGTGATCTTCACCATTGCTGCTGATTAACACACTCTTGCTGGAGGTTTAAATACCTTTAGTCGCTTCAGCAAGACACCAGTGATAGCTCTATTTATCTCTGTCTGTTGGTAGTCCTAGAAGTCAACTAGTTTCTTCTTGGAACATCTTGCTGGATTGCTGGCGTGAGCTCTCTTGTGTCATCTCAAGCTAAGTGTATTCCCTCATTTGTCTTCCTGCTTTGTCTTTAGTTGTAGTGGGGGCTGACTAGTGCTAACCCTGTCCCCTCACTATCTAGGGCCTAATGCTAGGGGCAGTCAGAGATTAGGTTCCAGGCAGCCAGAGTGTTGTCAGGTCAGATCTGTCTATGGGTGTCTCTGGATAGCTCTGATGAAAGGCCCTTGTAAGCCTGGGTGCATGGATGTTGCCTTCCGGCTCCCAAAGATTATCTTTTGGTCTGTAACCCCTCCATTGCACCAAATATTGCAATCTTCCTCTAAATCTTCTAGAGTCTGGAATTTTATTCACAATGTGCTCTTCTGCACCAAGCATTTTTTCTGATGGAGGAGGTGGCTGAGTTCTTCCTAGAAACGGGTTTTCATTGAAAGGTTTGAACAAGTATACATGGAATACAGGATGTATTTTCAGGCTATTAGGAAGTTTTAAATGGAAAGCAACTGGGTTAATTTGAGCAGACATTTGAAAAGGTCCTATGTATTTTTGACCCAATTTCGAAGACCGTACATTCGTTTTTAGATTTTTTTGTAGAATGCCAAACCTTGTCACCAACCTTAAGGGTAGGAGAGGCTCTGCAATGTTTATCCGCTGTTTCTTTGTAATCTTCTTTGGCCTTTTGTAACATCTCAGTTAGCTCTTCCTGAGCTTTCCACAACTTTCTGAGTCAGTAACAGTAAGAAACAAAGTATTTAATGGAAAATTAGGAATAAATACTGGATGCAAGCCATAGTTAGCAAAAAATGGGCTTTGGGATGTAGAACTGTGTTTGGAGTTATTGTAAGCAAATTCTGCTGTTAGTAAATAGTCCATCCAGTCATCCTGTAGGTAAAAAAACAATGCAGGTATTGTTCAAAAGTTTGGTTAGTTCTTTCAGTCTGGCCATTGGATTGTGGATGGAAGGCAGTAGACAAATTGACAGTAACTCCTAAAGCTGTACAGAAGCTTTTCCAAAATTTTTATGTAAACTGAACCCCTCTATCAGAAATTACATTGTCAGGCATTCCATGCAGCCTAAATATCTCTTTGACCACTAACTCTGCAGTTTGTTCAGCGGTAGGGATCCCTTTAGTTGGAAAAAGTGGGCCATCTTTGTGAGCCGATCCACCACAACAAGGATAACAGTCATTTTTTAGAGGGAGATAGGTCCATGATAAAATCCATTGAGATTGATCGCCAAGGCCTGGATGGAACTTAAATAAGTTGAAGGAGTCCTAGAGGTGAGGATCATGGCATCTTGTTCCATGCACATGTAACACCCCAGGGTCCTGATTGTTACAGTGGCATTGCTTTCCTCACAGGGAGAGTGATGTCACACTTGAAAGTGAGTGAAGATCTTCTCTATCAGGTAAACAGAAGCATACAACATGTTCACACTTCAGGCCAGAAGGGGGAACTCTGATCCAGCTTGTGGGTGGCTCCCCTATATATATACAGTATATATCTGTTGAAGTGCTCACCTAGCACGAAACAGCTGTCATCCTTTTTTGTATTCACATACCCTCCTTGCACCGCATGATCTCATGTGAATAAACCGCTTTGATTGTTCATATACCGGTGAGTGCGCTTTCAGTCTCTTCTTATGTATCCTTTAAAGATATTCCCTTGTACATGAGCGCCCAGGGCCATGGACCAGGTCGCCGCCACCATGACTTCCCTCTTTAAGTACTGGACCCAGTACCGAGTACCCCACGGGCCTGGTGGGTGTTCCACACATGTTAAACAGGAGGAAAGATATTTGCTCACATCCTTCCTACAATTATTTTGGGGGATTACAATAGTACAGTTAGTGTGTGATCTCTCTTGAGCAGGGCCGGCGTACCTGGGCAAGTGTCGGGGCCCTGGCGAGACAGGGGGGCCCATTCAGGGCCGGCGTTAGGGGCAGGCAGCTGCCAGTGCCTAGTGCCCCCACTCCCCCAGGGGCCCTCAGCTAGCGGTACATCACGCAGCTGCTATGGGGCCCCTGTGAGGCAGGGGGGCCACCTGTTGCAAGCGCCAACTCCCCCGCCGCCGCTTTGAACTTTACCGGCATCTGCCGGTAAAGTTCAAAGCAAATGATGGAGCATAGAGCATCACCTGACGCTCCCTCTCCCATCATTCCCCACTCTGCCTCTGCCACTGCCACTGCAGGTGTGCAATGACGTCATTGCGCACTCGCTGTGTGTCAGGCAGTACAGCAGCAGCCGCCGAGACCAGAGCAGGGAGGGAACAGTGAGGCACGGGAACATTGAGAGGTGAGGAGTGTTTTTTTTTTCTGTAACTAATAGTGAGTACTGGACTATGGGGCCATTCTTGGGGGGAGGGGGCTGTGCTGTATACTACATGTTTGTGCTATATACTACATGGCTGTTCTATATACTACGTGGGCCGTGTTATATACTACGTGGGCTGTTATATGCTACGTGGGCTGTGCTATATACTACATAGCTGTTCTATAAACTACGTGGGCCATGTTATATACTATGTGGCTGTGCTATATACTATATGGGCTGTTATATGCTACTTGGGCTGTGCTATATACTAAATGGCTGTGCTATATACTACGTGGGCCGTGTTATATGCTACGTGGGCTGTTATATGCTACGTGGGTTGTGCTATATACTACATGGCTGTTCTATAAATTACGTGGGCCATGTTATATACTATGTGGCTGTGCTATATATTATATGGGCTGTTATATGCTACGTGGGCTGTGCTATATACTATGTGGCTGTGTTATATGCTACGTGGGCTGTTATATACTACATGGCTGTGTTATATGCTACGTGGCTGTGCTATATACTACGTGGGCTGTGTTATATACTACATGGCTGTATTTATATGCTATCATGAATCGAGGTATGTGTTAAAGGGGGGGCCCACTGAGACTCTTTCACCTGGGGCCCTCAAAAACCTGGAGCCGGCCCTGCTTGAGGTTCGGTAAATATCTTAGACAGATCATCAGTCTTGCCGTTTCTTGAACCAGGCTAATAACAAATTAAAAAATTAAACCTGGAGAAAAATTAGGCCCAATGTGATTGTCTTGCAGACAACCTCTTAGCTGTATGGATGAATTCTAAATTTTGGTGGTCAGTAAGGACAGTCACCGGAAGATTGACCCCTTCCAAAAGATGTCTCCATTCGGAGAAGGCAACTTTAATAGCTAAAAGTTCTTTATTTCCAATGTCATAGTTCTTTTATGCAGATAACATGGTATGAGAAAGGATGAAGCAGCATCTTGTCCCCAACTCGCTATGATAAAAAGGCTGAGGCATCTACTTCGACAACAAACGGCAGTTCTGGATTTGGATGGACTAGTAATGGTTCGGAAGTAAAAAGAGTCTTTAATTTGTCAAAAGCAACCTCTGGAAAACATTTTGGTTTTCTTTGAGAGTAATTGGTAAAATAATTTTTAAAAATTTTTTAATGAATCTACTGTAGAATTTTGCAAATCCTATAAAACGCTGGACGTCTTTTAGATTTAGTGGGGTAGGCCAGTCAAGTACTGCTATAATCTTACTGGGATCCATGCTCAAACCTTCTGGGGAGATGATGTATCCCAGGAATTGAGTCCTAATTTGTGGAAATTCACATTTTTCGAGTTTGATATAGAGTTGATTCTCCTGTCCTGTCAGGACTAAGTGGACATGCCTGCGATGCTCCTCCAAGGCATCTGAAAATATAGTTATGTCATCGAGATAAAGAACAACAAATCGATCCAAGAAATCTAAAAAAATACTGTTAATGAAGTGCTGAAAGGTGGCAGGGGCATTGCTAAGGGCAAAAGGTATAACCAGGTATTCAAAATGTTCATATCTAGTTCTAAAGGCGGTTTTCCACTCATCTCCCAGGTGAATTCATATGAGTTCATAAGCCCCTCTTAGTTTGAGTTTGGTAAAAAAAATCTTGGCACAACAGAGTCTTTCCAGCAACGCAGGAATTAAGGTGAGTGGGTAGTGATTTTTAATGGTAATATTATTTATCTCTCTATAATCAATAGGGAACACCCGCCAGGGCCTAGGGGTACTCGGCACCGGGTCCAGTACTTAAAGGGATGTGTCATGGCAGCGGCAACCCGGTCTATGGCTCTGTGCGCCCATGTAAAAGGGGTTTGAATAAAGTTTGTGTTCGTGACACCACCTATGGTATTCGGTCAGGGATGACCGACACTCCATAAAGGGGCCCTCTGGGGTGATGTTGTGGCAGCAGGGATGGTATGGCTTCCCACAGGTGAAGCTGGTTCCCCAGGAATCACAGTGTGTAGCTAGAGATGGTGGGTAGTGTAGGAAGAACGGAGGACACAGGTTTGCAGTCTCTTTACCTGGTTTACTGAACACTTCAGGCAGCCACAGTCCAGGGCACCAGATCACAGGTACAGGCAGGGTCTGGCTTGGAAGCGAGTTCAGAGTCCCCTTTACCAGGTGGAGTTAGAAGCCTTCCAACTAGTGCTGTGGTGTAGTTCCTTGCTGCTTGTGGCTTCTGTCAAGGTCCTCACTGTTCTCTCTGTCCTCCTTAAAGGTGAGTCTCCAGGTGTAGGGCGGACAGGTGACGTGTAGTCCAGCTGTCCTGCCAGTTTCTGCTGTGAGTCTTGAAGTCCCTCACAACCTCAGTCTTCCGGCTATTGGTGTCTGCGCTCTGCAGGAAAGTAGCTCAGTCGCAGCTATTCTCCCCAGGTCTCACTCTCCTGCGCTTCACTTCTCCAACACGCTCTCTACAATCCGTTTGTCCTTCTCTTTCTCTAGGAGCTGCAGCACCCTCGTGGCTGCACGGCCCTTTCAGTCCTTCTGACTCTCACTGTCTGACTGCTCTCTTCTCTGTCTCTCTGACAGACTCACTGAACTTTCCCTCCAGACCAGAATATATATAGGGGAGCCACCCACAAGCTGGATCAGAGCTCCCCCTTCTGGCCTGGAGTGTGAATATTCTACATGTTTGTGTGTACCTGATAGAGAAGATCCTTCCTCGCTTCCAAGCGTGACATCACTCTCCCTGTGAGGAAAGCAATGCCGCTGTGACAACCAGGAACCTGGGGTGTCACAAATACATGGCCGCAGGGTGGATGGGGAGATATCCCACATTACACTACTACTCCCTTAGAAATTTGTGGCCCCGCTCTGTCTACTTCTATGGCAGCAGTGCTGTAATGTAAAGGGCATAGACAGCTCTGGGGAGGGGGCATATTACCATGATGAGCATTAGATAAGCAGCTCTGGGTGGTACATAGGCGTACATACAAATCATGGGGCCCCATAGCAGAAGTTCTTATTGCCTCCACACACCCCAAAAAAAATAATATTCAGCGGAGTCATGGAAGAGCATATCTCATAACTCTGAAAAATAAATTTTCCTCCAAGATGAGCATTACATAAACAGTTGTCCACATTATAATGGCCTTACATAGTGCTCTACAGTATAATTGCCCCACACAGTGCAACATACAGTATAATGACCCCACATAGTGCTCCACAGTATAATGTGTAGCACATAGTGCTCCACAATATAATGTGCCCTACATAGTGCATCATACAGTATAATGGCCCCACATAGTGCTCCACAGCATAATGGTTCCACATAGTGCTCCATACAGTATAATGGCCTCACAAAGTGCTCCACAATATAATGTGCTCTACATAGTGCATCATACTGTGTAATGGCCCCACATAGTGCTCCAAACAGCATAATGGCCCCACATAGTCCTCCATACAATATAATGGCCCTACATAGTGCTCCATGCAGTATAATGGCACCACATAATGCTCTACAATATAATGGCCCCACATAGTACTCCACTGTATAATGGCCCCACATAGTCTACCATACAGAATAATGGCCCCACATATTGCACCACAGTATAATTACCCCACATAGTGCTCAATACAGTATAATAATCCCATAAAATTACCATAATGGGCATTACATACACAATTCTGCTATGTCAGTTTACAGAGTGTTCAGAGTACAGCAGTGTGATGAGTTCTCTGCTGTACTCTAAATATGGCAGTGAGCGGCGATCTATAGCCTTGTATTGAACTACTGATGTCATGCTGCGATCACCTTTCCCTGCCGCAGATACTTACCTCATCCAGGACTTCCACTCCCTGCATCTCCTGTCATCACTCCCAGCCCAAAAACTCCTGTCACCACTTGGCTCGTGCTGAGCACTGAGTGATGAGAGGGGGATACCCCGCAGCATACACTGTGGGCTTTATAAAAATGGCACCCATCTCCTTCCACAGCTGTGACCTGCACAGCACAGCCCAGGTGGCATACCCAGGTCACAGAAGGAGGTAGCCACAGTGTAGGAGATACGGTCGGGCAGAGAACGCAGGCGCCAATGTACAAGAGCTGCCATACCAGCAAATGCAAACGGCAGCCCTCAGTGGTTTAATAAAGCAAATAATAAAAATAACTATTAATACAAAAATAAAAATAGCGGCACCTTCCCTTTAAGGCTCACTTCATTTTACAGCTATTCCAGATTATTCCTGAGGTGACTGCAGTTACGTAGGCCGATACACTTTACGTTGTCCATGCGTCTCTACCACTGGATCACTCACTGAGCTCCAGCCTCTTATCATCTTGCAATGTACTTTGTTTAGTGTAAGTTACCAGTTTTTGCTAGATATAGCAGTTTCTTCTTTGGTCCCACAGTATATGCCATGACATTGGTATTGTCGACCAACGTGAATAGGTGTCTCCCCAAGGGTCTCCGACCCCTTTCCTTCCCATCATCCGAATAATAACATGAGTCTCACGTTGGATATAATTGGCCGCAGCGGCCTTTATTATAAACAGACAAACATTTAACCGTAACATGATCCGGGAAGGGGTCCTTGAAGCTAAAAGTCTGGTGTTAACCATAGTATAAACAAGTGGACAAAAGACCAACCGTAGATTACTCTCAGCCGTTACCCCACAGGCTCGAGAGCACCAAAATACCCCGAAGGGTAAAGGTACCGTCACACTAAGCGACGCTGCAGCGATACCGACAACGATCCGGATCGCTACAGCGTCGCTGTTTGGTCGCTGGAGAGCTGTCACACAGACCGCTCTCCAGCGACCAACGATACCGGTAACCAGGGTAAACATCGGGTTACTAAGCGCAGGGCCGCGCTTAGTAACCCGATGTTTACCCTGGTTACCATCGTTAAAGTAAAAAAAACAACCACTACATACTTACCTACCGCTGTCTTTCCCCGGCGTTGTGCTTCTCTGCTCTGGCTGTGAGCACAGCGGCCGTAAAGCAGAGCGGTGACAGACAGCGGTAGGTAAGTATGTAGTGTTTGTTGTTTTTACTTTAACGATGGTAACCAGGGTAAACGCTTAGTAACCCGATGTTTACCCTGGTTACCAGCGAAGACATCGCTGAATCGGTGTCACACACGCCGATTCAGCGATGTCAGCAGGAAGTCCAGCGACGAAATAAAGTTCTGGACTTTCTGCCCCGACCAGCGAAATCACAGCAGGGGCCTGATCGCTGCTGCGTGTCACACTGGACGATATTGCTAGCCAGGAAGCTGCAACGTCACGGATCGCTAGCGATATCGTCTAGTGTGACGGTACCTTTACCCTTGTCCACTTCCAACTTAGGAATCTGGCCCACCGTTACCAAGATTCCCCCAAATCACCAGACCCGCAACCAAAACATATACCAACTGGACAATCCGTATCCCGACGGACCCCCCAGGCCAATTTAGCACCAACTCCAAGGACCCCTCCCCCCGCCACCACGAGGATACTTGACCCCCTAAAGTACCCGAGACCCCACCAGCCTTAACCGCTATGGCCCGCTCAATTCCAGACTGCAGCCCGAGGGCCCACAAGTCAATGCCCACCACATTCAGATGAACGCCATCACCCAAAAGATATTGGTCACCACCACGCTCCAACTCAAAATGACGCACGGCAAAACCCCCATTCCGTGCAACAAAACCAGACACGGCCCGATTCACCTTGATGCGGGCCTTATAAATCATGTCCACCGACCTCGCGTGCCTCCAGGATTTCCGTGGAACGATCTCCGACCACACGATAGATATGTCCCGAAAAGAAACCCATAGCTGTAGCAAGTCATGTTTAATGTCCCGGATCAACTCACGACATTGACGAACTCCCAAGTCGTTTCCCCCAACGTGTAAAACCAAAATGTCAGGAGGCCTGTCCAACCGCACGCCATTGTGTACCTCCTCCAGGACTCTATTCCAACCTAAGCCCCGAAACCCCAAGCACCTGATGACGGCCACGTCCCTGGAAAAGCCGAGCTGTCTTTCATCCCGTCGGACATATGCTCGCTTTGCGCCCCAGTACACATACGAGTGGCCGACAATCCACACCAACAATGAGGATTAACCTGAAAAACATAAACAACTTAGGCACGCGCCGACAACGAGTACAATGACCGACAGTCACCAGCCTCTCAGGGCCTCACGTAACTCCGATAATGACCAGACTCCCACCGTCCTATCCTCTGTACCACCGCAGGAGCCAAACCACTCCGCGCCGCCTCCGTAGCGGCCCCTAACCGAAAAGAATGCGAGGCGAACCTGGAAGAATCCACGCCAATGGCCTCCAAAGACTGCCAAAAAACCACTACAAACTGGTATTTAGACAGAAAAGACCCGTCCTCATGACGTAACAAAGGCCCATCACCCCACGGATGGAGCCTATCAAAATCCTGCCAGCAACGGACAGGACACATAACGGACCCGGGAACGGCGCCCAAAACCACCCTTTTACCCATTCCCGTCTGATCCGTCTTAGACTTCGGAATCCAAAACTGCAACGACCCCTCGGAAACAAAAAAGTCCCCCACCCAAAGGCCCCCCTGACGTACTGTAGTGGGAGACACCAACTCCCCGACCCTCAAGGCCCCGTAAAAAGCCAACGAGAAAGCCAGGCGAAATAGCGCAACCTCAAAACCGGAAACACATATATCGCCCAGACGTGCCCCCAACCGCTCCAACATCTCAAAAGACACCGGGCGCCTGCAATCGCCACGGCTACCTGATCTTCTCAACCCCTTCGCAGCTTGCTTTACCAAAAAGGACTTTGTCACGTCCTGCAGGCCCCAGAGCCTGAAACCAAAAGCTAAAGCCGCTATCGTCCTATCAACCTTTGCAACCGACCATCCCTGGTCCGCCCCGTGCCTCAACCACAACAACAACGCCCCCACTTGCTCCCGACCAGTACCCGCAACGCCACAAGACGCCAACCAGCTCTCCCACGAACTCCATACCGCCTGATAACATGACCACGTACTCGGCGCCAAGGACGCTTGAATTAAAGGGTCTGCAGCCCGGACACCACATTCCAAAGCTCCGCTGGGTATTCCCGTCCCATCTCCTCGGCCTCCGGAGCCAGCGACCGAAAACGCTCCCACTGGAAACGAGACAGAGAATCGGCAATGCAGTTATTAACACCGGGCACGTGTGATGCCGTGAAATAAGCATTCAAAGATAAACAAGACAAAACCAGCAGCCGAAGAACTCTGACCACAGGGGGGCGACGCTGTCATCAGACTGTTAATGGCACACACGACCGCCATATTATCACAATTAAAGTGCACCCTTTTGTTTAGAAAATCGTCGCCCCAAAGCTGCACCGCCACCAGAATCGGAAAAATCTCCAACAAAGTAATGTTCCGTACCAACCCTGTTTCAAACCAAGCTTCCGGCCAACTAGCAGCACACCAACGGCCACCGAAAAAGGCCCCAAATCCAATACCGCCTGATGCGTCGGTAAACAAATCCAAATCCGCTTTACCCACTGCTTCCTCCATCAACAATGAACGCCCATTGTAACAAGACAAAAAACGATCCCAAACCTCCAAGTCGGCCTTGTGTTCAGACGGCAAATGAACAAAATGATGTGGGGCTGTAATCCCGGCCATAGCGCTAGCGAATCTACGTGAAAAAAAATCCTCCCCATTGGGATAATTCGGCATGCAAAATTCAATTTTTCCAAAAGCGACTGCACCTCTCGCAGCGGCAATTTCTTCACACGTCTAGCACGGGCCACCTCCTCTCTCAAACCCAACACCTTGTCAACCGGCAACCTAAACTCCCACTTCACGGAGTCGATAACAATACCCAGAAAGGACAGACTCGTGCACGGACCCTCAGTATTGCCAGGTGCAAGCGGGACCCCAAAACGCTCAGCAACACAAACAACCGTCCTCAACAGGACCTCACAACATTGAGACTGGTCAGGGCCTATGCACAAGAAGTCATCCAAGTAATGAATCACCGAGTCCAAACCGGACACATCCCGCACCGCCCACTCCAGAAAGGAACTGAAGGCCTCAAAATAAGTGCACGACAGCGAACAGCCCATCGGCAAACAACGGTCAACATAAAACCCGCCGTCCCAATAACAGCCTAACAACCGTACTCTATCGGGGTGAACCGGCAGTAAACGAAAGGCCGACTCAATGTCGGTCTTAGCCAACAAAGCCCCTCTACCACAACTGCGCACCCACCTTCCTGCCTCATCAAACGACGTATACACCGCCGAACAAAGCTCAGGATCAATCCCATCATTCACGGACTAAATTTATTAGGCTCCTTCTTGGGGACCACACCCAATGGCGACACCACCAAATTGTCCACGGGAGGAATGGAAAACGGTCCAGACATCCTACCCAAAGCCATCTCTTTGCCTAACTTTTCTGACACAACTGATGCGTGCAACAAAGCCGATCTGAGGTTCTTCAAACTCGGTGGTACCACAAAAGCCGGGGCAGGTATACGAAAACCAACACTAAAACCAACCCGGAGCAACTCCGCCTTCTCCCTGTCGGGAAACCTATTTAGATAGGGGGCCATCGCGTCCAACCTCACCGGAGTTGCCCCCTTTGGAATTACCCTCTGGCTTCCCTTTTTTCTTAAAGCACTTGGTGGCTCCGTGCGACGCGCCGTTGCAGTTCGAGCACAAATGCTTGAACTTACATGTCGCTACAAACTTACACTGGCCCTCATTGAACTGTCAACAAACTCCGTGCCTCTGGCCGCCGGATTGTCCCGACTGACCCCCGGCTCCTGAAGAGGAACCTTGCGAAGAACCTTGGCCGGAAGTTCCGGCCCCGCCTTGAAAGGAGTGACCAAACTTCGTTGGCGCCATCACCCACAACCACAAACCAATGTCCTTCTGATCCCACCGGATCACAGGACAAACTGCCTTCCGCTGCCGAAACTGCTCATCGTATCGTAACCATGCTTGCCCACCATAGGCCCTATGCCCCTCACCTATGGCATCCATATAGCAAAACAAGGCGGAGGCTCTCGGGAGCCTTCTCGCCAATAACGCTTGCCAAAATCGCAAATGCCTGGAGCCAATTTACAAACGTCTGAGGAATAAGGCGCCATCGCCGCTTTTCCTCATCTTGCTTCTTACTATCGTCCTTTTTACTCTTATCAAGGTTAAATTTCTCCAACGGCAAGAGCGAAAATATCTCGACATACTCGTCCTTCCAAATCTTCTCACGCACCTCCTTTTTCAAGTACACCCCCAACGGCCCTTCAAAACAAACATACACCTCGCCCCGCACCTTATCATCCAACCGAATGCCCCCTTCCTTTTCTTTCTCAGTCTGCACGGATACCGAGACCGGCTCGGTCGACTTGCCCGATTCAGCAGACCCGCTATCGGATAACACCAACCCCGGATCAGACGATCCGACCAAAGCTGACAAAGGGGATGGCCCTGGCCTACCACTGCCCAACCGTGACAACAGCTCTTGTACACCTGACAACAACTCCCCCACCCCTTCACGACTCGCATCAGCCCGCATACCGACTCCATCACCCCCTTCCACATACCCCACAACCCGATTCACAGAAGTCAAAGTCGGCGTCGAAAATGCCGGAGACAAACAATACATAGAAGGGTTCTCACCAGGCTGCAGGGGAGCTGGGATCCCCCCAGCCGCAGACGCTGTCGCCGTCCAGCCGTCTCTCGATCCCGAAGCCGTACTTGGGCCTTCCCGGACGTGAACTTCGCTCCGCAATACTGCTCCAACCGATCCGCCCCCTGTGGAGGGGACCGTGCCGAATCCGTCAGCCGAGGTGACCGCCTAATGTCCTGCAGGCCCAGGCCCAGACCCGCCGTCCGAAACGCTGCCATCTGACGTCGCCGCCCTAGAGGATGCAGGCCCGGCCGCCAGTGCTGGAGGGGAATTGTGCCCCCTGCTCGTGTCCAGCAGCCCCGCTGGGTCTGGGGCGCTGCCCGCCGCTGCCGCTGGTATGCTCCCCCGCTGACTCATGGTGCCGCAAGAGGCAGGCAGCCTGCCTGGTCATCGCCACGGCGACCTGCCGTGACATCACTCCGGCTGTTAGGAGCTCTGGCGTGCTGGAGAAGAAGGCCTAACTGCCGCCCCAGGCCTCAGTGCAGCTAGAGGATTCCTCCCAGACCGCGGCCTGCTGGGGCGCTTCTGAGCAGGCACACGGCCTGGAGGGTCCCCTCAGGGGCTCCTGCGCTGCCGCTGAGACACCGGGGTGACATCGGGGGATAAGCGCTGCGGTGCTTGGTGCTTCCTGCTCACAGGTCCTCAGAGCGGGAAGTGACCGGCTCCTCCCCCCCCCACTCACCCCATACCCTCTCCAGGCCAGCATTAACCCTCCCCTAGAAGTGAAACTCCCTGCCCCCTTTTTCCCTGCTCCAAACCCAGTGGAAGGGTAAGACTCTGTAATGTGCACCATCTTGGGGTACTGTGCTGGGACCGTTCTATGTGTTATCTGCCTGTTTTGACACACTGTTTTACCCTCATCCTGTGTTGTCTGAGTAGCTTTATGCCCATGTTAAAAGGAGAGTGGGCGTCTGGAAGGATGATCCCTGTCCATGCAGTTTTGGGTAGCAGACCTGGGCGCCCGCCGACCCCCGTGTCTCCACACATTGTGATATGGACTCTGGGCTGACAGACTCCAGGGTATGTCACCGTGTCACCATGTTGCTCTTATGAATGGAGACCAATACCCGCTTCTTAAAGTACAACCACTAATTACTGGACCTAAGTGCAAATACAAGAAATTAAAGGCATGCATAATAATAAATATTGGTGTGGCCTCTGAGATAAGTAGCGTGAAAGTTTTATTGTCCCAAAATTAATATAAGGTCATCAACTTTGGGGCAATAAAACTCTCATACCACTTATCTAAACTAGTTAAAGGGACTCTGTCACCTGAATTTGGCGGGACTGGTTTTGGGTCAATATTGTCTTCTGGCTCCAGCCAGGAATTGTGGGGTAAAGTCAGGGAATTATCTCGGAAACATGAACCTTTTCTACAAGCGTTACATACAGCTATATATATATATATATATATCCAGCAATATATCCTACTGCTATTAGGTAGAGTCAGTGTAGGACGCTAATCATTCAGAATATGCCTAGCAGCCACATTACAGCACATACACTACTTATTGCTGCCTGTTCCTTCTTGTCCTCCCTCCTGTCCTCTCTCCGTCACCTCCTCCTCCCTCTGCTCTTCTCCTCCCATCTCTAGAGTGCTGTGTCCCAGTTGAGCTCCTCCAATGGGCGAGCTCTAGTGTTTGGTGGCTGGATGATCGTCCTTTGCCTGTGATTTGGGACACTGCTAGAGGATATCTTGGCTGGAAATGATCAGGACATGGAGGTGCCAGGTATTGATCATCCAGAGAGATCGCACTATGTTATCGAAGATCCAGGATCTGGGAGACTGTACAATAGAGGGAATCTACTTGGGAAGGTAAGTGTCCGCAATCAATTAGATAAAGGTGCATTTACCACCATACGTAGAATGGGGATGGATTATATACTTGCTGAAATGGTTATTGGGAAAGACTTTATGTATCTTCTTTGTGCACAGACCTTCCCTGTGTAAAATCGTAAAATATCCAGTGTCGGTAATATGGATATATTACATTCCTGGGAGCGCCTGAAGGGTTAAGGTGCCATAAGGTGACACGTTGCCATAAAATGTTAATTACAGTTTTGGAAGAGTGGCTCAGCTGATAATCAGGTTCTGGAAGGATGTTAATGGCTGGAATGAGATGCCTGTGTGGTGCGTCACTTGGCTAATGTCAGCTATGAATTGGCATGTGTCATTAATGACTACTAATGTTATTTTATGTCTTCTCAGGGTGCTTTCGGCAGGTGCTACAAATGCACAGATGTGTCCAGCAGACAAGTCTATGCAGTGAAGATGATTTCCCACACTAGAAAAATTGTGATACAGCAAAGAGGAGGGGTGAGGACTAATGTTTGCAGGCATTAACTACTTCACGCCCGTTGAGATTGCAGAAACCTTCTGCCATTTCGTCCCGTCATTGACACTCTGCATTGTACGTGATGAGCCCACACTGTACATTTTTTACTGCTAGCTGTATATAAAAGTGCAGTAAGAGTATCTCCCGCAGCAACGCACATGCCGCCAGCTCCTTGTCTGCTCAACCATGCTTTTGTCTGCTCATCATGGCCCTTTCTTTGGATTATATTTTTCAGGTGGAAAAAGAGATAGAACTCCACAGCCAACTGAAACATAGAAACATTGTGAGATTTTACCATCATTTCCGAGACCAAAAGTACATGTACTTGGTGATGGAGTACTGCAGACACAAGGTTTGCTAGCAACCATTTATTAGTAAGGGGTGCTGGGTGATATCATGTTTGTATAGGAGGAAAACTATTAATATAGCTCATAGGAATGTGTTAAGTTTTATTTAAATCACTATTTCCTATGAAAAAAATCCTGCGACAGTTCTGACTGGCTATTAGATCAAATCAAAGAGTTAATAGGCCACTGAGTGAAACCTTGTGTGTGTCGCTGTATTTTTGGAAAAGAAAACAGTTTTGGGATAGATAGTGTCCATGAAATAGCACCATGCTTTACTAGCCTTACAGTGCCGAAATAATACTGCCATACAGTGTTCAGTAATAAATAATGCCAGTGTCAGTAATGTTTTCCCTATGTCCTCACAGCAGCACAATGACGAGGCTATAGAGCTTTATTTTGGCCAGATAGCTAAATCCATAACTTCTCAACCCCCCTAACATATATATGTAGACTTGTCAAGGTACAACATTTTAAGGCAGGTGTGGGAAAAATGCTTCACAATAAGAATGCTTTCCAAAACAGAAGTGTTCATATTTATCTACAATTAAAATGCAAGTGAATTCGCTAAAGTACACTTGCACACAGCTTTTGAACTAACCACAGATCTTCTGTCTCTTCATGTCTCTTCATGGAATCCCACAAATAGTCAAATATGACATCAGGACTTTGTGGGGGCCATATCATCGCTTCCAGGACTCCTCGTTCTATTTTATGCTGAAAAAAGTTCTTAAAGGGAATTTGTCACCAGGCTTTCCTACATCATCTGAGACCGGCCGGATGTAGGAAAGGAGACCCTAAATCCAACAATGTATGACTTAGATCACTGGGTGCAGCCATTCTCACAGAGTTCTCAGATGTAGCATGAAGCAGAGCTGAGAAAGCTTCCCTTGCCCCCACCAGGCTCCATATTTACATTGTCTATTGACAGTAGGCTGCTTATCACAAGAGATGTAGTGGTTGGACGAGTGCATGTGTGCAGAACCGTATTTGCCACTAGGGACCAGAGGTCCCACTAGACAAGTTTTGACCGGGAATATGCATATCGCATACCGTAATTGACAAGTGTTCCCGGAGCAGACGCCGGTGAATCCGAGCAGCGCACATTGCTATGTGCTGGGAGGATTCACAAGTCTGCAGTCTCACCGCGTGATTCTGGTGATGTAGCCATGTACTGACGGTGATTCTGGTGATGTAGTCATGTACTGACGGTGATTCTGGTGATGTAGTTGTGTAGGGATGGTGGCTCTGGTGATGTAGCCTTGTACCAACTGTAGTTCTGGTGTTGTAGTCACATACTTTTGGTGGTTCTGGGTTTGTAGTTGAGAACTATTGTTGGTTCTTGTGATACAATCGTGTACCGACTGTGGTTCTGGTGATGTAGCCATGTAGATGTAGCAATATTTAATTTATTAGATGTAATAGTAGATCAATGTAGGATCAGGGTGCCAGACTAAAAATATAGCCGCCTGAATGAGGCCATATACAGTGGGGAAAATAATTATTTGATACACTATCAATTTTTCAACTTGTCCCAACTACAAAGAATGGAGAGGTCTGTAATTTTTATCATAGGTACGCTTCACCTGCGAGAGACAAAATCCAGAAAATCACATTACATTATTTTTACATAATTAATTTGCATTTTATTGCATGAAATATGTATTTGATACAATAGAAAAACAAAATTTAATATTTGGTACGGAAATCTTTGTTTGCAATTACAGAGGTCAGACATTTCTTATAGTTCGTGACTACGTTTCGACACACTGCAGCAGGGATTTTGACCCACGTTTCGACACACTGCAGCAGGGATTTTGACCCACTCCCCCATACAGATCTTCACCAGATCTTTCACCTCTATCATGCACTTGAAGAGTGAAGTCTCATTCTCTTTATAGACAGACGTCTCCTGCTTTGCCTTGGACATTCCCATCAAGTCATCTGCCACGACTGGGTGATTGTCTTGTTCAGCTCTTAGTGCAAACTCTCCCTGAGCTTTACACTCTTCAAGACCCCTCGCCACGATGGGCATTTGCAGCTCAGCCTCATTACCACTCTGTAGGTCTGCGACCACAAACTCCTTCTCTTGTAGAAGTCCTCCTAATGCTTCTCTGAGCTTCTACATTTCTTCCAATATCGCCTTGTTCACAGTTTGACACGTTGAGAGGTGGCCTCTGAGCTCAGAGACTTCCTTCTCCAGCTCATCCACTCTGTGTTCAATCGTTTGTCTCAGGACCTTTTCTCATTCGACATGCTCTTTTACTGCTGAGAGCTCGGACTCCGAGTGACGCACCTGACCCATCTGCGCGGAGTTGGCGGCTTCCACCATCGACACCTTCAACCTCCATTGGGGCTCTACCCGGTCACCCTTAGGTCTCTTTTACTGTCTGGAACTTCAGAGAACTCCACACTCTCCAGCTCTTCAGCATCAGATTCTCTGGAACCTTCACCATACTCAGTCCTAGCAGTTGCTACTGGCAACGACACGTCACCTTACTTCCTGATCTCTTCAGTGTCTGGAAGAGTACTCACATTTTGACTAAAAGCACCAGTCACTGCTTTTCTTTTATTGATATCCTCAAAGGGTGCAACTTGTTCAGCCTCTTTGCGCCCTTTATGTCTCCAACAAGAAGAAGACTTGCCATTTGTCAACGTTACTTTACTCCCCTTCCCTTGCATTAGAGTCATCGTCTCAATGGGAGTCACCACTACTCACCCTTTCACAAAAAAAAAGAAGTCCGCACTTAAAAAGATGTCGGACCCCTTTCCTGGAATTACCCTGTTTGCAACGGTCACACTGTTGGTCACCTCTGCTAAGTCCCAGAGTTGGTCAGACCCACACTTTCTTCCGGTCACTCCTACTTCTGACCCGTCCATTTTGGGAGGTGTTACTGCCTTAATGTACATCACCCATACCCAGACCCAGAAAAACTTCCATACTATTGCTGTAGAGCAGTGTTCCCCAACTCCGGTCCTCAAGAGCCACCAACAGGTCATGTTTTCAGGATTTCCTTAGTATTGCACAGGTGATAATTGACCGGAGTTGGGAAACACTGCTGTAGAGGAACTCCCTCCTCCCACAAGTCTGAGAACAGCCTAGTGTCTCAGGCTACTATCACTGAACAGGCTAAGTTCGGGACTATAGCGACCTCATGGCCTACAATCTCCCTGATCATATCGAGGATCACCCAGGCCACTGAATAGTCTTTAGTGCCTCATGGATGCAGGTGACCTCGATTTTCCTTTTGGATATCAGATATTGATTGGGCACATCCCTTATTAGGGTCACCAAGCTCCCAGAATCGACCAGTCTGAATACATCCTCTGCGTTCATCTGCAGGGCACTCCCACACAGCCTCTTGCCGGGAAAGTAGTTCATATAGCAGACTGAACACACATAGTACCACTGTCCCTGGCAACAGTCTGTCTGCACCACTCCTTTGACTTCGAGATGCTCCGCCCTTTTGGGCCATTATCCCTTTTGGGACTCCGCCCCCTTTTGGGCAACTATCCCCTTTTGGGATACCACCCCTTTTGGGACTATGCCCCTTTTGGGCAACTACCCCCTTTTGGAATACCGCCCCTTTTGTGGCTCCACCCCTTTTTGGGCAACTATCCCTGTTAGGGTCACTGCTCCTTTTGGGACTCCATCCCTTTTAGGGACACCACCCCTCTCTGGGGTACACCTCGTGGACTCCCCCATGGCCTCTCAGGCCTCAGTTTGCATAGTACACTGTTATCTCTCTGGGCTTGTGCTGTCCCTTTAAGAATTTGTACGACCTGGACCACTAATGTCCTTTTACGATATCTCACCAGCTCCTGCTGGCACTGCCACAGCTCCTGCTGCAGCCGCTCAACCAGGCTCCAACGTTCTGCACCTCTCTGCATGGCTCCATACTGCTCTGCCAAGCTCTGCAGGGCTCCAGACGGCTCTGCGGACCTCCGGGCGTCTCTGCGGACCTCCCGATGGCTCTTTAGACTTCCGGACAGCTCCATCCAATTTCGTAACCCCGCCGAGTTGCCGCCAGAAGCTTGTAATCTTCGTGGCCTCGCCGAACCACAGAACCACAGCAATCACCTCCACACATGCTTCCTGGATCGTTGCCCGCAGTCTAGCACCATATGTGAGATAGCGTTCCCTGAGTGTGTTGCAGACACTCGCTTGGCAACGGGATTAAGGCTCACAAAAACGGTTTCTCACAAAAACAGTCTACTTGGTTTATTTACTCAGCATAAGCTGCATAACGTAAAGTCCATTTCATTACATCCACGAACATGTCATGACTACCAGTCTGTTCGTGTAGCAGTTAAACCTCTCTGACGTTTCTTACAACCCGATTGTCTGAGGTTACCTTCCAGGAGCTTCACTCCACATGCTGACTCCTTGTCAGTCCTGGCTTTCAGGGCAACTGCCTTACTAGGATCACTATCCCGTATGATGACTTGCTCCGCAACGTCCCACCCGGCAGTTCCAAACCCTTAGAAGGACGGTAGCTTCCCCAACACAGTTAGCCATCACAGGCTCTGCAGGTACATGGTCTCACCACATGCTATTCAGGAAGTCTCCACTCACAAGACCTTCCAACACAGATCATGTGTCCACACCACAGTCTTATTATATCATATGGTATACAGGAGGCTGTGCTGGGGTTCATGCTGTATATAAGAGGCTACGTGGGGCTCATACTGTATGTTAGAGGCTATTTGGGGATCCTGCTGTGTATGGGAGGCTATGTGGGGCTCATACTGTATATGGAGAGGCTCTGTGGGGGCTCATACTGTATACAGGGAGGCTGTGTGGGAGCTCATGCTGTATATAGAGAGGCTATTTGGGGGCTCATAGTGTATATTATGAGGCTGTGTGGGGGCTGATGCTGTATATAGGAGGCTTTGTGGGGCTCATAATGTACACCATGCTTCAAATTATTATGCAAATGATAGTTTTCTCCGATTTTCCTAAATGGTCGGTGCAAATGACAGTAAGTCTAATAAAAGTCATCACCTGTTAGAGTATACATCAAATTTTATTGAAGAAACCTCCCAATGATAACAGTATAATCTCCAAAATGAATAAAAACTCAAAATGCACTGTTCCAAATTATTGGGCACAGTAGAATTTCTAAATATTTGATATGTTTTTTTAAAGAACTGAAAATGCTCATTTGTTGAATTTGCAGCATTAGGAGGTCACATTCAATGAACAAAAAAGCTATTTAACACCAAAACATCCTAATAGGCCAAGTTACATGTTAACATAGGAACCTTTCTTTGATATCACCTTCACAATTCATGAACTTGTGAGTTTTTGGAGAGTTTTTTCTTGTATTTCTTTGCATAAAGTCAGAATAGCCTCCCAGAGCTGCTGTTTTGATGTGAACTGCCTCCCACCCTCATAGATCTTTTGCTTGATGATACTCCAAAGGTTCTCTATAGGGTTGAGGTCAGGTGAAGATGGTGGCTACACCATGAGTTTATCTCCTTTTATGCCTATAGCAGCCAATGACTCAGAGGTATTCTTTGCAGCATGAGATGGTGCATTGTCGTGCATGAAGATGATTTTGCTCCTGAAGGCACGTTTCTGCTTTTTATACAATGGAAGAAAGTTGTCAGTCAGAAACTCTATATACTTTGCAGAGGTCATTTTCACACCTTCGGGAACCTTAAAGGGCCCTACCAGCTGTTTCTTCATGATTCCGGCCCAAAGCATGACTCCTCCACCTCCTTGCTGGCGTCGCAGCCTTGTTGGGACATGGTGGCCATCCACCAACCATCCACTACTTCATCCATTTGGACCATCCAAGGTTGCTCGACACTCATCAGTAAACAAGACTGTTTGAAAATTAGTCTTCATTTATGTCTGGGCCCACTGCAACCATTTCTGCTTGTAAACTCTGTTTAGGGGTGGCCGAATAGTAGGTTTATGAATCAAAGCAAGCCTTTGAAGGATCCTACACCTTGAGGTTCGAGGGACTCCAGAGGCACCAGCGGCTTCAAATATCTATTTGCTGGTTTGTAATGGCTTTTTAGCAACTGCTCTCTTAATCCGATGAACTTGCCTAGCAGAAACCTTCCTCATTATGCCTTTATCAGCACAAACACTTCTGTGCTCAGATTCAGCCACAAATCTCTTAACAGTACGATTATCACGCTTAAGTTTTTGGGAAATATCTAATGTTTTTATCCCTTGACCAAGGCATTGCACTATTTGATGCTTTTAGGCAGCAGAGAGATCCTTTTTCTTTCCAATGTTACTTGAAAGCTGTGGCCTGCTTAATAATGTGGAACATCATTTTTAAGTAGTTTTCCTTTCATTTAAATCACCAGGAAAACTAATTATCACATGTGTTTAAGATGATTTCAGTGATCCATTGAGCCCTGAGACACAATACCATCCATCAGTTTATTTGAAAAACAAAACAATTAAATGTTTATGACACATAAATCTAATTTGCATAATAATTTGGAACATGGTGTATATAGGAGGCTGTGTGGGCACTCATGCTATATATAGGGAGGCTATTTGGGGGCTCATACTGTATATCAGGAGGCTGCATTGGGGCTCATGCTTTATATGGGAGGCTATGTGGGGCTTGTACCATATATAGGAGGCTATGTGGGGCTCATACTGTCTATATGAGGCTATGTGGGGCTCTTACAGTAGTTAGAGGACTGTGTGTCAGCATACTGAATTCTGCTCAATATTATTAAGTGATATAAATATTTTATATTAATATGAATTGTAATTAATATGTTAATATGTTAATATTAATATTTAACAGAATTTATTTCAGTTTATTGGTTTGGTCCTCCACAACAGGCACTGTCACTCATGTTGCCCCTTGTGAAAATTGCCCATCCTTGGTATAGACTACTCCCTAAACCCAGTGAGCTGACTACACCACAAGCCTATGAATTACTTATGGTCCATATAAATTCCAGAACAAAAAATCTATGTGAACACTGTGTAATTTTATCCCCTTTTTTGTGTATTATATTACCGTAATAACCAAAAGAGGACGTAAATATTATTTCTATAGCAATGCTATATTCTGCTGCAATATGAAAGAATGTAAATGTCACTAGGGAAAGGGGCCCTGCACTGTCTCTAGGGCTGTGACTCTAACTATCCCTGCTCCCAAAAGTACCTCTAAAAGTGCAGAGTTTTGGGCCACCAACCTTACTGTTCTCCTGTTATACCTTAGGAGGCCTGCGACAGAAATGCTAGTGTGTAAACGCGTAATAACAAAAAGCAACAAATGTACAAAACACCCAAAGGTAGAGAAGTATATAGGGATGGGTAGTAATGTAGAAAATCAAATTGAAACAGTACAATTAGGAAAGCATACACCCAAAACAGCATACAATTTCCAGCAGCAACAACAATCTCCAACACAGCACAGCAACTCCAAGGAGCTAGGAAGTAAAATTTTCAGTGGCAAGAAAGAGGAGGTCTGGCCAGATTTTATAGGGAGAGGAAAAGGCCAGGTCAGGAACAGCTGTGAGATGGAGCTGCAAGTTTCTAACCAGGAGAGAAAAAAACAAAATCCATTTAGTATGATACATAAACACACAGGCTAAATGGAAGATCTGCGATTCACAATACGTAGTGATCGTCTAACTCCATATCTCCCAGGAGGACTTGACCCACTCGTGACAGTAAACGTGGGTTTATAGTGTAATTTCTATAGAGCCAGTATATTCTACAACTTTATATAGAAAAATGATCATAATCAGGCCACATTCACACGTTCAGTATTTGGTCAGTATTTCACATCAGTATATGTAAGCCAAAACCAGGAGTGGATGATAAATACAGAAGTGATGACATGTTTCTGTTATACTTTTCCTCTGATTGTTCCTCTCCTGGTTTTGACTTACAAATGTAATGTGGAGGAGGGGTACAGCAGAAATCAACAGACATGTACAAAGATTAGATAATATATGAATATTTACTAACTAGTTTATAAATCAAAGGAAGGCTATGTGCCCACTTTCAGGAAAGTGTGCAGAATTTTCCTGAGCAAATCCGGACTACTTTCCCAGGAAATCCGCACGCGTATTTTTCGCGTTTTTTTTCTGGAGCTTCCCAATGCAGGAAATCCACGAAAAATCCGCAAAATTAATGAACATGCTGCGTTTTTATCGCAGAAAAAAAACGCAACATGTGCACAAAAATTGGGGAGTGCATTAAAAATGATAGGATGCTTAATGTAAGAGTTTTTTAAGCGTTTTTGCAGCAGAAAACCGCCGAAAAAAGCAAGAAAAATCCGCAACGTGTGCACATAGCCGAAAGGATGGTGGGTAAACAGTGTATAAATAACAAATATGACAGCAGTTACTCTAAATAATACCGGCTACGAGTATACACAGGTACAGTTAACGAAATTAACAGTTACATGAAGCAAAACACAAGCCATTACATTTTATATTAAAAAATCCATAAAAAGACAATGTTGTGCCAGTACTTTAGTGATCCCGTACTCGGAGCAGTTTTTGAAGTGTCTCTTAGGCCGATTTCACACGTCAGTGGCTCCGGTACGTGAGGTGACAGTTTCCTCACGTACCGGAGCCACTGACACACGTAGACACATAAAAATCAATGCATCTGTTCAGATGTCATTGATTTTTTGCGGACCGTGTCTCCGTGTGCCAAACACGGAGACATGTCAGTGTTCGTGGGAGCGCACGTATTACACGGACCCATTAAAGTCAATGGGTCCGTGTAAAGCACGTACCGCACACGGACGTTGTCCGTGTGCAGTCCGTGTGCCGTGCAGGAGACAGCGCTACATTAAGCGCTGTCCCCCCCACTGGTGCTGAAGCCGCGATTCATATCTTCCCTGCAGCAGCGTTTGCTGTAGAGAAGATATGAATAAGTGTGTTTAAAATAAAGATCTATGTGCCCCACCCCCTCCCAACCCCTGTGCGCCCCCCACCCCTCGATGTTTTGAAAATACTCACCTGTTGTGAATTCTGTGGCCAAGCTCCCTCCTGTGGTCGTGAGTGGTACTTCGGCTGGTTCTGTCTATGAGCTTCCTTTGGTGGATGAGAGTGGTACTGCGGCTTCTGAGTTTCCTTCCTCAGGTGATGAGGTTAAGTCGTTAGGTGCTGCTCTATTTAACTCCACCTAGTGCTTTGATCCTGGCCTCCAGTCAATGTTCTAGTATTGGTCTTGCTTTCTCCTGGATCGTTCCTGTGGCCTGTCTATCCTGCATAAGCTAAGTTTTGCTTGTGTTATTTTTGTTTGCTATTTTTTCTGTCCAGCTTGCTATATTGGTTTTTCTTGCTTGCTGGAAGCTCTGGGACGCAGAGGGAGCACCTCCGTACCGTTAGTCGGTGCGGAGGGTCTTTTTGCGCCCTCTGCGTGGTTGTTTGTAGGGTTTTGTGTTGACCGCAAAGCAATCTTTCCGATCTTCGGTCTGTTCAGTAAGTCGGGCCTCACTTTGCTAAATCTATTTCATCTCTGCGTTTGTATTTTCATCTCAAGTCACAGTCATTATATGTGGGGGGCTGCCTTTTCCTTTGGGGTATTTCTCTGAGGCAAGGTAGGCTTATTTTTCTTTCTTAGGGCTAGCTAGTTTCTCAGGCTGTGCTCGAGGCGCATAGGTCTGGTCAGGAGCGCTCCACGGCTACCTTTAGTGTGGTTGAATAGGATTAGGGATTGCGGTCAGCAGAGTTCCCACGTCTCAGAGCTCGTCCTATGTTTTTGGTAATTGTCAGGTCACTTTGTGTGCTCTGAACTTCAAGGTCCATTGTGGTTCTGAATCACCTGTTCATAACACTCACCCGCCTCGCTCCCTCGCTGGCGCTGCTTCCTCTCCTGGCCGCATCTTCTCCTGTATGCGGTCACGTGGGGCTGCCGATTACAATAATAAATATGCGGCTCCACCTCCCAAAGGGGTGGAGCCGCATATTCATTACTGTAAATGAGCGGCCCCACGTGACCGCTCATACAGTACAAGGTGCGGCCAGGACAGGACGCTGCGAGGGATCCGGAAGCTAGGTGAGTATTTTAATCACAGCGCTGAGGGCGCACAGGGAATGGGAGGGGGTGGGCACACTGATGTGCCACAGAAACGCACCGGCACACGGACACGGATAATTTCGGTACCGATTTTTCCGGTACCGGAAATATCTGGACGTGTGAGACTGTCCTTACAGAAGAGCAGAGCAGGCCTTTTCTCCTAACTACCTGGACCTCTGTACGGATATTTATATATATTCAGATGTAAGATGGTGCCGGTACGTCCTGAGACTGAAGTAGAAGGGTTGTAGCTGGGCTGAGTCCTGAATAATCAGAAACGATGACTTGAAAGCTTTTATACAGTAGAATACCGATCTCTCCAACGCAGGCCTTAGAAATAAGGCCTCAATGGCTAGGCCAAGATGCTGTGTCCTTGATTGTCCTCACTGAGTCGGCTCATGTCAAGCCGAACACTACATCCCAGAGTTATCAAAAACAGATCCAGATTCACATCGGTCTATCCAGACCTTTTTCCGATGATACGCAGCTTCACTCTCCCCTTAAACTCCCATGGCAGCTGTTACCAACTGCCAAAACCCTCCCCCCGCCCCCCGTCACTGCAACTCCAACCTCTACACTGCCCTCTACCGGTCAGATCATATATTACATCACAAATCTCTAACAATACAGTAAACTGTGATTAACCCTCACACTAATACAGATGTAAAATAGTGACCAAATACTGAACGTCTGAACATGGCCTAATTTCCCCATCTCAGACATATACATACTTTAACTGAAGCATATTATCCACTTCCAGCAAATTTATGTAATTGTGCATCAAGATTTTAAGTGATTTCCTGAACCTCAATGTATATTTATGTTGCGTGGATAGATTGAGCCCATGTCCTTTGCAGCTAATATCAGCTCCAACAGCTGGGTCTAAAGATTCTGCCTGAACAACCCTATACAGTAGCATGTAAAAGTTTGGACTCCACAGTTAAGCAAGTTGCACTTGAAAAGATATCTAAAAGGCCTAAAGTTAAAGATGACACATTTCCTTTGCATTTTAGGCTCAAAAAAAATGTCTGTGTTGTGACATTAGCTTGGATTGCTACCATTTTCTCTGATACATGATGGATCTCATCTCTGCTCTGACAGGGCAATTGTAGCAGCTCAGTCTGGAGGTGGCAGATTTACGCACAGTGGTTTTGTAGCACCCTGAAACATCTGATATGGGACTTCCATCTCCCCAGCAAACCATAGTGGAGCCAAAGGTCGCATTGCCTGACAGGTTCTATGGGGGCATGACACATTTTCTGTGTTCTGGGAGGCCTGTAAATTGTACTTCAGGTTGCGTCCGGTTTCTTCAGGCAGAGAGGAGCAACGCGTGGGGATAGTAGTCTTGCTCATTCAGGGGGACCCGCAAGCATGGGCATTTTCTCCCCCGTCTGACTCTCAGTCACTTCAGACAGTGGAGGGATTTTTTTCAGGCACTGGGCCTTATATATGATGATCCTGATTGCGTCTCCTTAGCTGAGTCTACACTGCGCCAACGTCAGCAAGGGGACCGACCAGTTCCGGAAATGGGCCACTGATACCAAGTGGAATGACCCCTCACCCCGTAGTCTGTTCTGTGAGGGGCTTACATTAAGGGTGAAGGATGCCTTAGCTCTGTATGAGACTCCTGACTCCCTTGAGGCAGCCATGTCTCTGGCGATCCGAGTTGATCTCTGTCTTCGCCAGAGACATAGGGAGTCACCTCTGGGTACAGGAGGTCCAGGGTTAAGGGAGGTCAGCAATAAGCCTACTATGGAACCCATGCAGGTGGGTGTGGCATTCCACTCTGGTAAATTGTCTGTTGTCCGGTGTAAGGGGGAGTGTGCTTCTTTTGTGGTAAAAAGGGTGATTTTGTGGGCACGTGTTCTTTCTGACCTCATAGTATAAAAACGCGAGAAAAACTAAATGGCCCGAGTTGTGGGAAGGTTAGCAACCCGAGTGTACTTATCACCTATGTGGGTAGGAAGCAGTATTTTCTACCAGCCATAATCCACGTGGCTGGAATTAAGGTGGAGGTGTCTGCATCTCTGGACAGTGGGGTGGGGTTTAGTTTGATCAACGCTATGTTCGTCCATGTCCAAGGCCTCATTCCACATACTCTGTCCAGATCCATACCCATAATTGCCATCGACTCCGCCCCCTTGAGACCGGGGCACTTTACTCGAGTTGTCAGAGACTTACAGCTTCAGGTGCACGCTAAAGTGTTAGACTGTTATGTGCTAGAGGGTCTGCCCTCACCTGTGGTACTGGGACTTCCTTGGCTCGCTCTGCACAATCCTGTAATAGATTGGCAGAATCAGGAAGTAGTAAAATGGAGTGGAATCCAAATATAAGTGTGGCTGATCGGAAATGTTTGGTGGGTCCGGATCTGTATGTTGGTGACTTAGTGTGGTTGACCTCTAGGAACATTAAGCTGAAGTTTCCGTTTTGGAAACCGGGTCCCAGGTTTATCAGGCCTTATAAGATCATAGCCATCATCAATCCTTTAGCATTTTGCCTTGCCTTACCACCTACCTTTAGAATCCATAATGTATTTCATTGTTCTTGTCGATGGTAATTTAGAGTTTCAGATTGCGAAAATTTTGTACTCTCATCTTGTTCGTTGGTCACTTCATTATCTGGTACATTGGAGGGGGTATTGTCCTGAGCAGAGAATGTGGGTACCAGCATTTGATGTTCATGCGGCCAGACTGGTCCGAGCTTTTCACATGGCACACCCTGATAAGCCTGGTTCTGAGGTTCCGGAGGTCCCTAATAGAAGAACTCTTTGGCCACAATGAGAATGTGGAGAAAAAAGGGCACAGAATTTCAGGAAAAGAACATCTCACCAACCATTAAGCATGGGGGTGGATCAAACATGCTTTGGGATTGTGTTACAGCCAATAGCACGGTGAACATTTTATGGCTAGAGGGAAGAATGGATTCAATTAAATTTCAACAAATTCTTGATGCAAACACCATCTGTAAAAAAGATGAAGTTGAAAAGGGGATGGCTTCTACAAATGGATAATGATCTTAAATACACGTCAAAAGCCACAATATACTCCCTCAAAAGGTTCAAAGTTTTACAATGGCCCTAACAGTCCCCTGATCTGAACATCATTGAAAATCTGTGGCTCGACCTCAAAATAACAGTGCTGGAAGACAACCCAGGAATCTCTCAGAACTGGAAGAATTTTCCAAGGAAGAATGGATGAATATCCATCAAACAAGAATTGAAAGATAATTGGTTACAAAAAGTGTTTACAAGGTGTGATACTTTCAAAAGGGAGTACTACTTGGTACTAACCATGCAGGGTGCCCAAACTTTTTGAACCAGCGCATTTTACTTCCTGGAATTTTTAAAATTAAAAGGATGAAAATATATATTTTTTTGTTGACTAAAATACAAAGGACATTTGATCCTTAAATTGCTTAACTGTTCACAATAACGGTCATTTTAACCAGAGGTGCCCAAACTTTTACATGCCACTGTAGATCCCCCTAACACTGTTTGCCTGGCAATGTGATTTCGGGGCTGGCTGGAGGCATCTGCAATCTTATTTCACCTGTATGCCCAAGTTCATGACCCCTGTTTCCCTATTAAAATGTTTTATTATATTAAAAAGTAAAACATTAAATTTATAATATTAAAAAGTAAATAATTGCTATCTGTGAATTTATAACCACAAGCACTATACAATTGGCATGTTATTTAACCTGCATGGTATTCACCACAAAAATGGTTGTTGTTTTTTTTATCCATTCTGCACCCCAAAAATTGTAATAAAAAGTTAAAATTAGCATGCACCCCAAAGTGAAAATTTCAACTTGCATTTCATATCGACATAATAGTTTTATAGTAACGATACTCACTTATAAATTACATTTAATGTTTAGTTTATGCCTCACAGATACCTTTGTAAAAATGAAATACAAATAAAAAAAACTATGTTAGCATTGCTGTTTGCTGCACACAGACAGAAGAGGACTCTGTGCAAGAACAATATTTGAGACCTTTGCAGTCCAATAGCTCATCGCAATGCACAATTCCACCTGTTTTGGAGGTAGAAATGGGCCCCCAAACCTCTTGGGCCCCTGTGTGGCTGCACAGGTTGCACTATTGTATGTCTGCCCCTGGTTTGCTGTATATCATGAAGTATGAAAGCATCCTAGTTATCTTTTTGCTGTCTTATTTAATATTTTGTATTATTATGGGTAAATGTTCTTTGTTCTCCTTCTGTAGTCACTTGCTCACATCTTGAAGGTACGGAAACTGTTGACAGAGCCGGAGGTGCGATACTACATGAAGCAGATCTTACAAGGGGTTCAGTTCTTGCACCAGCAAGGTGTTATCCATCGGGACCTAAAGCTGAGTGAGTAGAGTGTTACTCTGGTGACCTGTGTCCCCTCTGTGTGTCACCTCTTATTGTGGACAGTAGATGTTTCCAGTTCAATGAGGCTTGCATTTATTTTGTAACGGCCAAAAGGTCACAAAGTATCTCTCAAGAATATTCAGCCACTGTCTGGCTCCAGAAATAGGACATTCCACACACAGACATTATAAAACTGGCACTTCTTAGCATACTCCCAAAGTAATAAAACTTTAATTTGCTCACATAATCCTCATCTTTATTCAATTTAGACTGTGCAATTGGCATGTTATACTTGTAAGGCTGCCATCACACGTTCAGTATTTGGTCAGTATTTTACCTCAGGATGTTTAAGCCAAAACCAGGAGTGGAACACTTAGAAGAAAAGTATAATAGAAACATACACACCACTTCTGCATTTATCACCCACTCCTGGTTTTGGCTTACAGATACTGAGGTAAAATACTGACCAAATACTGCTAGTGTGACACCGGCCTAACTGTGTATATGTCTGCTATGCTCACTCACAGATTCATTCATCACCAGCTTGGCTTTAAAGGGAAGGCGCAGTGATTTTTTATTTTGTATTAATAATTATTGATTGTATAATCAATTGTTTTGAATACAAACATAAATGTACCACTTTAATATCTTTTTTTAAGTCATTTTTACTTCAGCCACTGGGGGCTGCCATTGGCATGTGGGGGGGTTTAATTATCTGAGCATGGCACTTTCACACCTCAAATACAGCAGCCCCTGGCAATAAGACTGCAGTCGTCCGACCACATCTCTGGTATGGAGACTGTTCCTTCTGCTTCTAGCTGTGACATGGTCATGCCCCCGGGCTGTCTCGGTCACATCTGAGGGAGGAGATTGGCGCCATCTATGTGTATGCTGCAGGCTCCACTTTCCCCCTGTCGTCGGACACACTGCTCAGTGAGTGCAATGACAGGAGTCTTCAGAAGAGGAGGTGCCAGGGAGTGGAGGTCCAGGGTGAGGTGGGTATCGACAGGGAGCGGTGATCACAGCCTGTCATCAGTATAAGGCTGTGTGCACACATTCAGGATTTTTCACTTTTTTTTTTGCATTTTTTCACTATAAAAACGCTTTAAAAACGCAAACATTTGCATCTCATCATTTATAATGCATTCTGCAATTTTTGTGTATATGTTGCGTTTTTTTCCGCGAAAAAAATGCATCACGGTAAAAAAACGCAGCATGTTCATTAATTTTGCAGATTTCTTGCGGATTTCCCACTATATTATTGCATTGGGAACCTCCGGAAAAAAACGCAAAAAAACGTGAGAAAAACGCATGCGGATTTCTTGCAGAAAATGTCCGGTTTTGTTAAGGAAATTTCTGCAAGGAATCCTGACGTGTCCACATAGCCTTAAAGTACAGGCTGCGATCAACGCTCACCATCAACTAATGCAGAGCGCAGCTGTGCTCTAAACATACAGAATAGGACGCCACACTGCGTGGGAGCACAGGGAAGGGAAGGGAAGTACAAGCGTTTATTTTTTTGTTTTCGAATATATGGGGCCATATACCAGGATGAGGCCATATACCAGGATGGGAGTCATATACCAGGATCAAGCCATATATCAGGATGAGGCCATATACCAGGATGAGGCACATATTCCAGGATAGGGCCTATATACCAGGATGTGGGCCTTATACCAAGATGAGGTCATACATCAGATTGGGGGCAATAAGCCATGATGGAGGACATATACCAGGAGAGGCCCCATATACCAGAATGTGGGCCATATACCAGGATGAGGCCATATACCAGGATGGGAGTCATATACCAGGATCAGGCCATATATCAGGATGAGGCCATATACCAGGATGAAGCACATATTCCAGGATAGGGCCTATATACCAGGATGTGGGCCTTATACCAAGATGAGGTCATACATCAGATTGGGAGCAATAAGCCTTGATGGAGGACATATACCAGGAGAGGCCCCATATACCAGAATGTGGGCCATATACCAGGATGAGGCCATATACCAGGATGGGAGTCATATACCAGGATCAGGCCATATATCCGGATGAGGCCATATACCAGGATGAGGCACATATACCAGGATAGGGGCCATACCATGATGTGGGCCTTATACCAGGATGAGGCCATATACTAGGCTGGGAGTCATATACCAGGATCAGGCCATATATCAGGATGAGGCCATATACCAGGATGAGGCACATATACCAGGATAGGGGCCATACCAGGATGTGGGCCTTATACCAGGATGGGGGCATACCTCAGAATGGGGGACATAAACCAGGATGGAGGACATATACCAGGAGAGGGCCCATATACCAGCATGTGGGCCATATACCAGGATGGGGCCATATACTAAGATAGGGGCCATATACCATAATAGGGGGACATGTTCCAGGATGGGGGACATATAACAGGATTCGGTCATATACCAGGATGGGGGACATGTACCAGGATGAAGCTATATGCCAGGATGAGGAACATATACCAGGATAAGGACATATACCAGGATGGGGCATACATACGAAGATGGGGGACATATACCAGGATGGGGTCATATACCAGGATGGAGGTAAAATACCATGATGTGGGTCATATACTGGCAGGGTAGACATATACTAAGATGGGGCCATATACCAGGTTGGGGGCCATATGCCAGGATGAGGGCCATTTACCTGGATGGGGGCAATATACCATTATGGGGGACATATACCAAGATGGGGTCATGTAACAGGATGAGAGACCAGGATGGGGCCATATACCAAGATGGGGCCATATACCAGGATGGGGCCATATATCAGGATCGGGGCTATATACCAGGATGGGGCCATATACCAGAGTTGGACCATATACCAAGATGTGGACATACACCAGAATGGGGGCCATATTCCAGGATGTGGGCCATATACCAGGATGCACTACATGGGGCACATTATAATGTGCCTCACATAGTGATCCACATTTTAATGTGGGGCACTATATGAGGCCATTATACTGTGGGGCACTATATGGGGCCATTAAACTGTGGGGCATTGTATGAGGCCATTAATCTGTGGGGAACTATATGGGGCCATTATACTGTAGGGCACTATATGGGGCTATTATACTGTAGGGCACTATATATGGCCTTTATAATGTGGTACCCTATATGGGGCCATTATACTATGGCATACTACATGGGGCCATTATACTGTAGGGCACTATGTGAGGCACATAATACTTTGGTTCACTATATGGAGCCATAACACTATGGGGTACTACAGTGAGGAAAATAAGTATTTAATACACTGCCAATATTGCAAGAATGCAAACTATACTACAAAGAATGGAGAGGTCTGCAATTTTACCATAGATACACTTCAACTGTGAAAGACAGAATCTAAAAATATAAATCCAGAAAATCACATTGTATAATTTTTACATAATTAATTTGCATTTTATTGCATTCAACAAGTATTTGATAGAAAAAAAACAACAGATCTTAATAATTGGTACAGAAACCTTTGTTTGCAATTACAAAGGTCAGACATTTCCTGTAGTTCTTGACCAAGCTTTCAGACACTGCAGCAGGAATTTTGGCCCACTCTTCTATACAGATCTTCTCCAGATCTTTCAGGTTTCAGGGCTGTCGCTGCGCAACACTGAGTTTCAGCTCCCTCCAAAGATTTTCTACTAGATTCAGATCTGGAGACTGGCTAAGCCGCTCCAGGACCTTGAAATGTTTCTTACGGAGCTACAGTTTCTCTGGCTGTGTGTTTCAGGTCATCGCCATGCTGGAAGACCCAGCCATGACCCATCTTCAATGCTCTTACTGAGGGAAGGAGGTTATTGGCCAAAATCTTGTGATACATGACTCTATCCATCCTCTTCAATACGGTGTACTTATCCTTCTTCTTCCAGCAAACACGGCGAGTGGAGTTGATACCCAAAATTTAGAATTGAGAGTCCTCAGTGGATGATATCTTTTAATACTAACTGAAAAGATGGTAACAAATTGCAAGCTTTTGAAACTACTTAGGTCTCTTCATCAGGCTGCGGCATAGATATATATCTTTCTTATATATCTTTCCTGCACCCAAAATTTGTATTTTGATCTCATCTGACCACATGACCTTCTCCAATGCCTCCTCTGGATCACCCAGATGGTCATTGGTGAACTTCCAACGGTCCTGGACATATGCTGGTCTGAGTAGGGGGACATTACATGCAGCACAGGATTTTAATCCATGTGCAGGTCAACAATTTTGTCCTTGGTGTCCTTAGACAGCTCTTTGGTCTTGGTCATGGTGGATAGGTTGGAGTGTGATTGAGTGTGGACAGGTATCCTTGCTGGTTGGTAGATGATCAAATAATTTTTTCATGCAATAAAATGCAATTTAATTCTGTAAAAATCATACAATTTTCTAGTTTTTATTTTTAGATTCTGTCTCTCATAGTAGAAGTGTACCTACGACAAAAACGACAGACCTCTCCATTCTCTGTAGGTGGGAAAACTTGCAAAATCGGCAGTGTAACAAATACCGTATATACTCGAGTATAAGCCGACCCAAGTATAAGCCGACCCCCCTAATTTTGCCACAAAAAACTGGGAAAACTTAATGACTCGAGTATAAGCCTAGGGTGGGAAATGCAGCAGCTACAAATAAATGTCAAAAGTAAAAATAGATACCAACAAAAGTAAAATTAATTGAGACATCAGTAGGTTAAGTGTTTTTGAATATCCTTATTGTATCAGGAGCCCCATATAATGCTCCATAAAGTTTATGATGGGCCCCATAAGATGCTCCATAGACACATTTGCCCAATATAAAGCTGCACAAATCTTGATTATGGCCCCATAAGATGCTCCATAAAGATATTTGCCCCATATAGTGCTGCACAAACGTTGATCATGGCCCCCTACAGACACTTGCCCCATATAGTGCTGTAAAAACCTTATGGCCCCATATAGTGCTGCACAAACGTTATGGCCCCATACAGTGCTGCACAAACGTTATGGCCCCATAGATGCTCCATACAGACACTTGCCCCATTTGCTGTTGCTGCGAGAAAAAAATAAAAAAATCACATACTCACCTCTCCGTCGCTCAGGCCCCCGGCACTTTCAATATTCACCTGCTCCTTGTTCCGGCGCCGCTCCATCTTCAGCGTCTCCTGCACTGACGTTCAGGCAGAGGGCGCGCACTAACCACGTCACCGCGCCCTCTGACCTGAGCGTCACAGCTGAAGACGGAGCAGCGCCGGAACGAGGAGCAGGTGAATATTGCGCAGCAAAGTGCTCCCCTCCGCGTTATACTCACCTGCTCCTGATGCAGTCCCTGTACGTCTGTTCCCTGGTGCCGGCAGCTTCTTCCTGTACTGAGCGGTCACCGTGACCGCTCATTACAGTAATGAATATGCAGCTCCACCTCTATGGGAGGTGGAGCCGCATATTCATTACTGTAATGAGCGGTACCATGTGACCGCTCAGTACAGGAAGATGCTGTCAGCGCCAGGGAAAAGATGTGCAGGGACCGCACCCGGAGCAGGTGAGTATAATTAGACAGCCCCCGCTCCTCCTCCCCTGCCGACCCCTGGGTATGACTCGAGTATAAGCCGAGAGGGGGACTTTCAGCCCAAAAAAAGGGCTGAAAATCTCGGCTTATACTCGAGTATATACGGTTGAAACACACGAAGAAAAAGGAGTATAACGGGTATAAACTATTTACTATATCAAGAGAGGAGGATTATACATAATAGCAAGAATAAATAACTTAACACATATAAATCCAATAAGGTGCACAAGGATGGTAAGAGGGAAACAGGTAACCACCGGTGTGTAATATGCCCCTAATAATATAGCCAGTCTGACATAGTCAGAGTACTGGAAAAGGCAGGGTGGCAAGTCACCGCCATAATAAAAGATAAAGTATCTATATATAATCTAGTTGGCGCAGGACTTACCACAAGTAGCAGGGCAATAAAACACACCGGGCTGGAACCAGAGTAGAATAAAAGAGCCCCCGACGTGCGTTTCGCTAGGAAATGTGCTGCTTTCTCAAGGGGAATAGTGCAAATGTGCCGAAAAGGACCTTAAATGAAAGCAAGTCATACATCACATGCTACGTAGCAGCCAATAGTAGGCGGCAGTAGCGGCGCATGCGCCGGTCGAACCGCAGGTCCTACACCGAGAACAGGTGTCAGGTGTCCCAGCGTGTGGGCGGGGAAAAAGCCCCAGTCACACGTGGGAGGCCAGGAGATGCCGCTCCGGGGGAGGGAGCCGCAGATCTGACCAACGGATGCGCACAGCTGAGTATATACGGTATATACAAGCCTTCCGTTGGCCCCCGGATCCAGCCGAGGCCTTTACCGATGCTCCTCGCAGTGCTCCATTCCCAGTAATGCTTTGCGGCAATAACCCATGATCATGTAGCGGTCTCGCGAGACCGCCACGTGATCTTGGCTCATTGCCGCAATGTATTCTTGGGATCGGAGCGCGAGAAGCGGGAAAGGCTGGCGCGGACAGCGGCGGAATTCGTAAGGTGAGAATGTAATGTGATTTTTTTTTTTGTATTATTTTTAACGTTCCATTCCAAAGTGAAGCGGTGTTTAAATCCCGCCCCAATCTTGTTGATTTGTTGCGGCCGGCAAGCCGGGACCAATCAGCGACCCAGGATTTCCATTATAGACAGACAGACGGAAGTACCCCTTAGGCAATTATATATATAGATTTGTACTGTTCTTGTCTGTTTTTTAGATGCAGTAGTACGCATTCCTAAACTGTAGCCTACTTTTTAAAATGCCGGACAAAGGATGATACATTTCTTTAGATGGAGAAACACTGGAGGAAGTTGGTATAATTAGAGGGAACCTGTCACCTCATTTGTAGCATCTACAGTGTCCAGAGTCTTTTTCCGTAAAATCGCTGCAGTAATCCTTAGCAAAATGCACTTTATATCGTTATATCTTACCTGCTCGTTTAGTCATAGGGATGTGCTTTATTGCGTTACGTCAGGGTTGTTGCCGCCCTCACAATTTGAATTATGTTCCCGGATTTGCACAGATGTACCTTGAAATCCTGCGCTTGCGCGGTGTGTATTGGGTTGCGCTGCTCCCCAATACACCTCATGCAAGGGCAGGATTTCAAGTGACATTGGCCCAATCCCAGGAACATAATTCTAATTGTGTGGGTGGCGACATCCCTGACTGAATGCAATGAAGCACATCCCTATGACTAAATGAACAAGTATGATATAACTTTATAAATTGCTTTTTGCTAAGGATTACTGTGGCGATTTTAATGAAAAAATTTGTGGACACTTTAGATACTACAAATAACGTGACAGGTTCTCTCTAACTATACCAACATCCTTCAATGTTTCTCTATCTCTAGAAATGTATCATCCTTTGTCTGGGATTTTAAAAAGTAGGCTACAGTCTAGGACTCTATACTACTACATCTGAAAAAACAGACTAGAACAGTAAAAATGTATGATATCTATATATTAATTTATGCGCGTTTTACAATGCCAATTTAGTCTTCTTTCATTTTCCATCAATCAAAACTGCAGAGTCACTTAATTAAAAAAACAATAGTAATAATTCCCTATTTGAAAGGTGGAAATAACATTTGTTTTTAATTACAACTGTTACAAATCCTGAATATTTAGTCATTTTGGATGTGAAGTGAGAGCATGTTTATAAATCCCCCAAAAATGTATCTAATTATACAACAACCTACATTCAAATTAAACACTGGAATAAATCATAGAACATATGTTTAGTGTTTCTCCACAGTCCTTTTATCGTGACTCCGAATGTTTATCCCTGTGTAACTGGTGAAAAACACTGAGTCACCCTACATTACCATCCTCTATGACCTGACACCCGCTTCATGACACTATACAAAATCTGTAGGAATTATTCATTCTTGGCGGGATTAGGATTGATTGAGCATCATGGGCAAAAACTGTGTTTGGGGAGCGCCACTAGAAACAGTTAAATAAAATGTGTTCCGTAAATACATTAGGCGGCTTATAGCTAATTATCATATCCCACACCTAATGTCTGATGTTGATGAAGACTGGTATGTTGTATATTAAACAAGTTAAAAACATGAATTCTCTACATGTTTTTTTTCCTGGTAACAACGTAGCCAGGTGGGGTATCAGTGCTCTGAACACTCTGACTGCTAGGAATGCCTAGAAAGCATTTGAGAAATCTGAAAGACGGAGGCACCAAGGTGGTGGATACCTAATTCAGTGCCTATTTTGCTTTCCCAATAATAGAACCATGAACATGTCTAACTGCCCATATTATTCAAAGTCACCTGTATAATTAGAGGGAACGTGTCATGTCCCCAACAATGCTGTATGGCTGCCGTAGACAGACAGACAGCACTATAACATTGTATCCTGAAGTTAACTGCAATTTGGGGACATGTCAAGTTCCCTTTAAGTTAATATCTTCTATCATTAGATGAAGAAGACAGTCACATATAAAAGACCTCTGACCAATTTGTAGGCCTCTTTAAAGGGAACCTGTCAGCAGGATTGTGCACAGTAACATACAGACAGTGTCAGGTTGACGCCGTTATACTGATTAAAATGATACCTTGATTGATGAAATCCATCTTGTGGTTGTTGTTTAATCTTTATTTTCTGTTTTCAGTTAATGATATGTTCATGTCTAGGGGCGGCCTGTGGGGGTCTTCATGTGGTGCTCCGATGAGGTGTTCATGTGTATGGCTTCTGACAGGTCACTGATCCCTCAGTGACCTGCCTACTAGTTTATATGATAAATATTACATACTAGATGGAGGCCCGATGCTATCGCATCAGGAGGGCGGTAATGTCACAAAGGGGGCAGGCTTTGCAGCGTTGAGAATCTCTCCCTCCATTTAAAAACAGTCAGTGAAATGCAGTATTTTACCTGACAGAATGAATCCACTGTGATCCCCTGTTGTAATGTCAGTATTGTCTTTTGCTTCCTCCCCTGCCCAGGAGTTGTGGTATGCTCTGTACACGGTCGGACACAGACAATTTTTAAAATGAACTCTCTTTCATGGGAAAACCCCTTTAATGTGACCGGCTTCCTCTGCCTGTAGACACGTCGCGCATCTGCCGCCGGGATCAGCTGAATGATTCACTGCAACTGTGCGTAATTAGGGCAGGCGCAGTAAATCAGACCGCTTCCATCTTTGTGCAGACAGATAGCAGCGGTCACAATAAAACTGCGCATGCACTCTTCCTGTACAAAGATGGCGGCACTCAGTGAACCATTCGGCTGATCCGAGCGGCGTCATGTTCGCGACGGTGTTCCGCTGGTGGTACCGCGCAAGAGGCTCCTTTCAGCGTATACAGTGTGTGTGTGTGGTGCGTACGGCTTATACAGTGTGTGTGTGGTGCGTACGGCGTATACAGTGTGTATGTGTGTGGTGCATACGTCATATACAGTGTGTGATTGTGTGTGTGGTGTGTACGGCATATACAGTGTGTGTGTGGTGCGACGGTGTTCCTCTGGTGGTACCGCGCAAGAGGCTGTCCCAGTATGGCCGTTGGTGAACTTCTGCCACTTGGAATTCTGGGATCTGGACACATCTGGACGGAAGAGGATGTGAAGACATTGCAAGGTAAGTATATATTAAGATATTTAAAAAAAATTCCCTTCTGCAGGCAGGCGGCGGCACCTGCGCTGCAGCAAGATCGCATCTATAATGTGTATTTAATTATTGTTTTTAATGGCACACATAAATAAAAAAAAAATCAGTCTGAAATTGGCGTCGGCCGTGCCTACTCAGTATCAGCTATCAGCGATCCGATAGCTGGCACTGCGCAGGCACTGACAGCGCCATCTTCCTAGAGAAAAAAAACAATGATCTCCATATGGCGCCAGCTACCCCATCTTGGAGAAGGCAATTTTTTTTCTTTAGCAAGATGGCACCGCCTGCTATTCAGACTTGTTTTTTTTACATTTATGTACGGTACTTACAGGGGTGGATTAAGGGTAGCCAGGGCCCCGGGCTGTTCAGACACTGTGGGCCCCCCCCGGTCATGTGACGGGGGTCATGTGACGGGGGTCATGTGACGGGGGTCATGATATACCCGAACCAGATTATTCCAGAAAAATGGCCAGGCCCTACTCTACTGTAACCTATTAAATATTTGTTAAAATCTGCAATACAATTTAGGTATATTTTGACCAAAAATATCACATACAAGGAACAAATACCACCGCACCATGACCAGACCACAAATTACAACCACAGTGATCGAATAATATCACATGCAAGGAACAAATACCACCGCACCATGTCAAGACCACAAATTACAACCACAGTGATCGAATAATATCACATACAAGGAACAAATACCACCGCACCATGTCAAGACCACATATTACCACCACTTGGTGACCAAATATCACATACAAGGGACAAATACCACAACACCATGTCCAGACCACATATTACCACCACATAGTGACTGAATACTACAATACTGATCAGTAAAAAACAACAACACAATACTATCACCATAAGTGCCAGTATTCACAGGAGATCTGTACTTAGTATGCAGTGTCTGTGTAGAGGTAATACAGAGATCACTGGTGGTATTATACACAGGACCTCTATATAGTATACAGTGTATAGTGTCAGTGTATAGGTAACACTGACTCACCAGTGACGTCTCTAGGTGAAGTCCTTCATCTTTCATCCAGCACAGACCGCCATCATTTCTTCCAGCCAGGACTCGTTTCTGCAGGAAATAACACAGTTATCTCGAGCTCCGCTTGTAGAACACATTACTTAATTTTTCACAACTTCTACATTACACCACATGAAGAAAAAAAGGCGATATAGTGTCACTCTGCACAGTAACAGGACCGACCCCCTAAAATAAAATAAATACATCACTGCAGTAATAATATCCCTTAATTAGCCCCTATGGTAATAATATTCCCCACCCTGGCCCCGTGTGTCTCATTCCTGGCTCCAGCCATATGTTCTCGCATCCTGCCCTCATGAGTATCCATTCTACCCCATATGATCTCCACATCCTGCCCCATCTGTCTCCATCGTATCCATCCTGCCCCATGATCCAATCCTGCCCCATGTCTTTCATTCTGCCCCGTGTCTCCATTCTGCCCATGCCTCCAGTCCTGCCCCCAGTGTGTCCAGCAATCTGCCTCAGTATGTCCAGCATATTGCCCCAGTGTCCAGCAATCTGCCCCAGTGTCTCCAGCATATTGCCCCCAGTGTGTCCAGCATTGCCCCCAGACAGTGTGTCCAGCAATCTGTCCCAGTGTGTCCAGCAATCTGCCCCAGTGTGTCCAGCAATCTGCCCCAGTATGTCCAGCATATTGCCCCAGTGTGTCCAGCATATTGCCCCCAGACAGTGTGTCCAGCAATCTGCCCCAGTGCGTCCAGCAATCTGCCCCAGTGCGTCCAGCATTGCCCCCAGACAGTGTGTCCAGAATATTACCACCAGTGTGTCCAGCAATCTGCCCCAGTATGTCCAGTATTTCCCCCAGTGTCTCCAGCAATCTGCCCCAGTGTCTCCAGCAATCTGCCCCAGTGTCTCCAGCAATCTGCCCCAGTGTCCTCCAGCAATCTGCCCCAGTGTCATCCAGCAATCTGCCCCAGTGTCCTCCAGCAATCTGCCCCAGTGTCCTCCAGCAATCTGCCCCAGTGTCCTCTAGCATTGCCCCAGCATCCTCCAACAATCTGCCCCAGCGTCCTCCAGCAATCTGCCCCAGTGTCCTCCAGCAATCTGCCCCAGTGTCCTCTAGCATTGCCCCAGCGTCCTCCAGCAATCTGCCCCAGCGTCCTCCAGCAATCTGCCCCAGCGTCCTCCAGCAATCTGCCCCAGCGTCCTCCAGCAATCTGCCCCAGTGTCCTCCAGCAATCTGCCCCAGTGTCCTCCAGCAATCTGCCCCAGTGTCCTCCAGCAATCTGCCCCAGTGTCCTCCAGCAATCTGCCCCAGTGTCCTCTAGCATTGCCCCAGCGTCCTCCAGCAATCTGCCCCAGCGTCCTCCAGCAATCTGCCCCAGCGTCCTCCAGCAATCTGCCCCAGCGTCCTCCAGCAATCTGCCCCAGTGTCCTCCAGCAATCTGCCCCAGTGTCCTCCAGCAATCTGCCCCAGTGTCCTCCAGCAATCTGCCCCAGTGTCCTCTAGCATTGCCCCAGCGTCCTCCAGCAATCTGCCCCAGCGTCCTCCAGCAATCTGCCCCAGCATCCTCCAGCAATCTGCCCCAGCGTCCTCCAGCAATCTGCCCCAGAGTCCTCCAGCAATCTGCCCCAGCGTCCTCCAGCAATCTGCCCCAGTGTCCTCCAGCAATCTGCCCCAGTGTCCTCCAGCATTGCCCCAGTGTCCTCCAGCAATCTGCCCCAGCGTCCTCCAGCAATCTGCCCCAGTGTCCTCCAGCATTGCCCTCAGTGTTTCCACCGTTATAAAAACAAAAAACAAAGTCTCCTCACCTGTCCGCGCTCCAGCGCTGAGCTCCCTCCAACAGAGCACACTCGCCGGCGACTGACAATGACATCAGACGCCGGCGACGTGTGCGCCTGCGGCCGACATCAGCCGCCAGCCTCCAATTGGCTGGCGGCTGTTGTTAACTATTGACGTGCGGGCCGCAGTGCCGGAAGGGGCCCGGTGAGCAGATGAGAAGGGGCCCAATGCGGGCCCCCTCTCTCTGCCCACCGGGTCCGGGGGCACACAAATGCCGGCGGCGGCGGCCGCCGGCATTCACAGATGATTATCAGAGGGTCAATCTGTGCGGTAGCCCAGGGCCCCCCCAGACCACTGGGCCCTGGGCTACCGCCCATATTGACCCTCTGATAATCCGCCCCTGGGTACTTATATTCCCCACTGTTTATGGTGACATCATACTATCGAGCTCTATGTGGGGCCACTATACAGAGGGCAGCATGACTCGGCAACTCTGATTAGCAGTGTAGTTACTGATGTCCAGGAAAGAGAAGGAGATCCAGCTCAACGAAATAGTGAAAAATCCATAATTTATTTCACTTAAAATATAGTGAAAGGACAAAACATCAGCATACAAAAAAATTAAAACCAAGGTCAACGCGTTTCCGGTGACTAAGCACCCTTAATCATGAACATGATCATGATTAAGGGTGCTTAGTCACCGGAAACGCGTTGACCTTGGTTTTAATTTTTTTGTATGCTGATGTTTTGTCCTTTCACTATATTTTAAGTGAAATAAATTATGGATTTTTCACTATTTCGTTGAGCTGGATCTCCTTCTCTTTCCTCTTCGTCCACGCCCTGACACAGCGGTTCCGTGCTCCGAGCTCTTGGGAATGTCGGTATGGTGAGCTGGATTTTGTTTTTTCCAGTTACTGATGTCACCTACTGTATGTTCAGAGCTGCCGGATCTCATGGAGTGCAGCGAAACTCGGAGTGGCCGCTGCTACAGTCTATGATGCTTGGTTCTCTGAACGAGGCTCCGTAGCCTTTGGACGTCAGATTCGAGGATCGTCGTGGGTACGCCATAGACTACATTGGACCTGCTTGGTAACTGTTGTCTAAACTGATGAATGAGGTATGTATGTGTGTTTTTTTTTTTGCATTACTTTGTTAGTAATGGGGGTGTCTGAAAGATGCTTTTCCATTACTAACATCAGGGCTGGAAAGATCCCAATAACCAGGGACCTTCCCAGCCTGATAGTATCACCTCACATCTGTCAGCTTTACCTTGGCTGGCTACCAAAAATAGGGGGGACCCCACGTATTTTTTTTTTTCCTTTATTTATATGGGTAAACAGGGCTAAGCACGCTTTAGTGCCACATGAAAGGCACTAAAGGTTGTAAGTTTATTATATGTAGGGGGCAGTAAAATTATGTGTCTACAGGATATATATACAGTGGGGCAAAAAAGTATTTAGTCAGTCAGCAATAGTGCAAGTTCCACCACTTAAAAAGATGAGAGGTGTCTGTAATTTACATCATAGGTAGACCTCAACTATGGGAGACAAACTGAGAAAAAAAAATCCAGAAAATCACATTGTCTGTTTTTTTAACATTTTATTTGCATATTATGGTGGAAAATAAGTATTTGGTCAGAAACAAAATTTCATCTCAATACTTTGTAATATATCCTTTGTTGGCAATGACAGAGATCAAACGTTTTCTGTAAGTCTTCACATGGTTGCCACACACTGTTGTTGGTATGTTGGCCCATTCCTCCATGCAGATCTCCTCTAGAGCAGTGATGTTTTTGGCTTTTCGCTTGGCAACACGGACTTTCAACTCCCTCCAAAGGTTTTCTATAGGGTTGAGATCTGGAGACTGGCTAGGCCACTCCAGGCATTTCGAAATGCTTCTTACGAAGCCACTCCTTCGTTGCTCTGGCGGTGTGCTTTGGATCATTGTCATGTTGAAAGACCCAGCCACGTTTCATCTTCAATGCCCTTGCTGATGGAAGGAGGTTTGCACTCAAAATCTCACGATACATGGCCCCATTCATTCTTTCATGTACCCGGATCAGTCGTCCTGGCCCCTTTGCAGAGAAACAGCCCCAAAGCATGATGTTTCCACCAACATGCTTTACAGTAGGTATGGTGTTTGATGCATGCAACTTAGTATTCTTTTTCCTCCAAACACGACAAGTTGTGTTTCTACCAAACAGTTCCAGTTTGGTTTCATCAGACCATAGGAAATTCTCCCAAAACTCCTCTGGATCATCCAAATGCTCTCTAGCAAACTTCAGACGGGCCCGGACATGTACTGGCTTAAGCAGTGGGACACGTCTGGCACTGCAGGATCTGAGTCCATGGTGGCGTAGTGTGTTACTTATGGTAGGCCTTGTTACATTGGTCCCAGCTCTCTGCAGTTCATTCACTAGGTCCCCCCGTGTGGTTCTGGGATTTTTGCTCACCGTTCTTGTGATCATTCTGACCCCACGGGGTGGGATTTTGCGTGGAGCCCCAGATCGAGGGAGATTACCAGTGGTCTTGTATGTCTTCCATTTTCTAATTATTGCTCCCACTGTTGATTTCTTCACTCCAAGCTGGTTGGCTATTGCAGATTCAGTCTTCCCAGCCTGGTGCAGGGCTACAATTTTGTTTCTGGTGTCCTTTGACAGCTCTTTGGTCTTCACCATAGTGGAGTTTGGAGTCAGACTGTTTGAGGGTGTGCACAGGTGTCTTTTTATACTGATAACAAGTTTAAACAGGTGCCATTACTACAGGTAATGAGTGGAGGAAAGAGGAGATTCTTAAAGAAGAAGTTACAGGTCTGTGAGAGCCAGAAATCTTGATTGTTTGTTTCTGACCAAATACTTATTTTCCACCATAATATGCAAAAAAATGATAAAAAAACAGACAATGTGATTTTCTGGATTTTTTTTTCTCAGTTTGTCTCCCATAGTTGAGGTCTACCTATGATGTAAATTACAGACGCCTCTCATCTTTTTAAGTGGTGGAACTTGCACTATTGCTGACTGACTAAATACTTTTTTGCCCCACTGTATATATACTAGCTGAAGAGCCCAGAGTTGCCTGGGCATAGTTAATATCTGTGGTTAGTTATAGCACCTCACTTCTCTTATTTTCCCATCACATCTCTCATTTTCTCCCTCACACCTCTCATTTTCCCCCTCACCTCTTATTTTCCCCCTCCCTCCTCTCATTCCCCCCTAACACTTGTCATTTCAACCTCACATCTGTCATTTTCTGATCACTCCACTATTTTCCCTCACTCCTCTCATTTTGCACTCACACCTTTTCATTTTCACCTCACACCTCTCATTTTCACATCAGTATATACATGTTTGTCATCTCCATTATATATAGTATACACCTGTATGTCATCTCCTGTATATAGTATATACCTGTATGTCATCTCCCCTGTATATAGTATATACCTGCTGTGTGTCATCTCCCCTGTATATAGCATATACCTGTATGTCATCTCCTCCTATATATAGTATATACCTGTATGTCATCTCCTCCTGTATATAGTATATACCTGTAGGTCATCTGCTCCTGTATATAGTATATACCTGTATGTCATCTCCTCCTGTATATAGTATGTACCTGTATGTCATCTCCTCTATATAGTATATACCTGTGTGTCATCTCCTCCTGTATATAGTATATACCTGTATGTCATCTCCTCCTGTATATAGTATGTACCTGTATGTCATCTCCTCTATATAGTATATACCTGTGTGTCATCTCTCCTGTATATAGTATACAGTGGGGCAAAAAAGTATTTAGTCAGTCAGCAATAGTGCAAGTTCCACCACTTAAAAAGATGAGAGGCGTCTGTAATTTACATCATAGGTAGACCTCAACTATGGGAGACAAACTGAGAAAAAAAAATCCAGAAAGTCACATTGTCTGTTTTTTTATCATTTTTTTTGCATATTATGGTGGAAAATAAGTATTTGGTCAGAAACAAACAATCCAGATTTCTGGCTCTCACAGACCTGTAACTTCTTCTTTAAGAGTCTCCTCTTTCCTCCACTCATTACCTGTAGTAATGGCACCTGTTTAAACTTGTTATCAGTATAAAAAGACACCTGTGCACACCCTCAAACAGTCTGACTCCAAACTCCACTATGGTGAAGACCAAAGAGCTGTCAAAGGACACCAGAAACAAAATTGTAGCCCTGCACCAGGCTGGGAAGACTGAATCTGCAATAGCCAACCAGCTTGGAGTGAAGAAATCAACAGTGGGAGCAATAATTAGAAAATGGAAGACATACAAGACCACTGATAATCTCCCTCGATCTGGGGCTCCACGCAAAATCCCACCCCGTGGGGTCAGAATGATCACAAGAACGGTGAGCAAAAATCCCAGAACCACGCGGGGGGACCTAGTGAATGAACTGCAGAGAGCTGGGACCAATGTAACAAGGCCTACCATAAGTAACACACTACGCCACCATGGACTCAGATCCTGCAGTGCCAGACGTGTCCCACTGCTTAAGCCAGTACATGTCCAGGCCCGTCTGAAGTTTGCTAGAGAGCATTTGGATGATCCAGAGGAGTTTTGGGAGAATGTCCTATGGTCTGATGAAACCAAACTGGAACTGTTTGGTAGAAACACAACTTGTCGTGTTTGGAGGAAAAAGAATACTGAGTTGCATCCATCAAACACCATACCTACTGCAAAGCATGGTGGTGGAAACATCATGCTTTGGGGCTGTTTCTCTGCAAAGGGGCCAGGACAACTGATCCGGGTACATGAAAGAATGAATGGGGCCATGTATCGTGAGATTTTGAGTGCAAACCTCCTTCCATCAGCAAGGGCATTGAAGATGAAACGTGGCTGGGTCTTTCAACATGACAATGATCCAAAGCACACCGCCAGGGCAACGAAGGAGTGGCTTCGTAAGAAGCATTTCAAGGTCCTGGAGTGGCCTAGCCAGTCTCCAGATCTCAACCCTATAGAAAACCTTTGGAGTTAGTTGAAAGTCCGTGTTGCCAAGCGAAAAGCCAAAAACATCACTGCTCTAGAGGAGATCTGCATGGAGGAATGGGCCAACATACCAACAACAGTGTGTGGCAACCTTGTGAAGACTTACAGAAAACGTTTGACCTCTGTCATTGCCAACAAAGGATATATTACAAAGTATTGAGATGAAATTTTGTTTCTGACCAAATACTTATTTTCCACCATAATATGCAAATAAAATGTTAAAAAAACAGACAATGTGATTTTCTGGATTTTTTTTTCTCAGTTTGTCTCCCATAGTTGAGGTCTACCTATGATGTAAATTACAGACGCCTCTCATCTTTTTAAGTGGTGGAACTTGCACTATTGCTGACTGACTAAATACTTTTTTGCCCCACTGTATACCTGTGTGTTATCTCTCCTGTACATAGTATATATCTGTATGTCATTTCCTCCTGTATTAGACCTCGTTCACACGTTATTTGGTCAATATTTTTACCTCAGTATTTGTAAGCTAAATTGGCAGCCTGATAAATCCCCAGCCAACAGGAAGCCCTCCCCCCTGGCAGTATATATATTAGCTCACACATACACATAATAGACAGGTCATGTGACTGACAGCTGCCGGATTTCCTATATGGTACATTTGTTGCTCTTGTAGTTTGTCTGCTTATTAACCCCTTTACCCCCAAGGGTGGTTTGCACGTTAATGACCAGGCCAATTTTTACAATTCTGACCACTGTCCCTTTATGAGGTTATAACTCCGAAACGCTTCAACGGATCCTGGTGATTCTGACATTGTTTTCTCGTGACATATTGTACTTCATGATAGTGGTAAAATTTCTTTGATAGTACCTGCGTTTATTTGTGAAAAAAACGGAAATTTGGCGAAAATTTTGAAAATTTCGCAATTTTCAAACTTTGAATTTTTATGCAATTAAATCACAGAGATATGTCACACAAAATACTTAATAAGTAACATTTCCCACATGTCTCCTTTACATCAGCATAATTTTGGAACCAATTTTTCTTTTTGTTAGAGAGTTATAAGGGTTAAAAGTTGACCAGCAATTTCTCATTTTTACAACACCATTTTTTTTTAGGGACCACGTCTCATTTGAAGTCATTTTGAGGGGTCTATATGATAGAAAATGCCCAAGTGTGACACCATTCTAAAAACTGCACCCCTCAAGGTGCTCAAAACCACATTCAAGAAGTTTATTAACCCTTCAGGTGTTTAATAGGAATTTTTGGAATGTTTAAATAAAAATGAACATTTAACTTTTTTACACAAAAAATTTACTTCAGCTCCAATTTGTTTTATTTTACCAAGGGTAACAGGAGAAATTGGACCCAAAAAGTTGTTGTCCAATTTGTCCTGAGTACGCTGATACCCCATATGTGGCAGTAAACCATTGTTTGGGCGCATGGGAGAGCTCGGAAGGGAAGGAGAGCTATTTGACTTTTCAATGCAAAATTGACAGGAATTGAGATGGGACGCCATGTTGCGTTTGGAGAGCCACTGATGTGCCTAAACATTGAAACCCCCCACAAGTGACACCATTTTGGAAAGTAGACCCCCTAAGGAACTTATCTGGATGTGTGGTGAGCACTTTGACCCACCAAGTGCTTCACAGAAGTTTATAATGCAGAACCGTAAAAATAAAAAATCATATTTTTTCACAAAAATTATATTTTTGCCCCCAATTTTTTATTTTTCCAAGGGTAAGAGAAGAAATTGGACCTCAAAAGTTGTTGTCCAATTTGTCCTGAGTACGCTGATACCCCATATGTGGCAGTAAACCACTGTTTGGGCGCATGGGAGAGCTCGGAAGGGAAGGAGCGCAGTTTGACTTTTCAATGCAAAATTGACAGAAATTGAGATGGGACGCCATGTTGCGTTTGGAGAGCCACTGATGTGCCTAAACATTGAAACCCCCCACAAGTGACACCATTTTGGAAAGTAGACCCCCTAAGGAACTTATCTAGAGGTGTGGTGAGCACTTTGACCCACCAAGTGCTTCACAGAAGTTTATAATGCAGAACCGTAAAAATAAAAAATCATATTTTTTCACAAAAATTATATTTTTGCCCCCAATTTTTTATTTTTCCAAGGGTAAGAGAAGAAATTGGACCTCAAAAGTTGTTGTCCAATTTGTCCTGAGTACGCCGATACCCCATATGTGGCAGTAAACCACTGTTTGGGCGCATGGGAGAGCTCGGAAGGGAAGGAGCGCAGTTTGACTTTTCAATGCAAAATTGACAGAAATTGAGATGGGACGCCATGTTGCGTTTGGAGAGCCACTGATGTGCCTAAACATTGAAACCCCCCACAAGTGACACCATTTTGGAAAGTAGACCCCCTAAGGAACTTATCTGGATGTGTGGTGAGCACTTTGACCCACCAAGGGCTTCACAGAAGTTTATAATGCAGAGCCATAAAAATAAAACAAAATTTTTTTCCCACAAAAATTATTTTTTAGCCCTCAGTTTTGTATTTTCCCTAGGGCAACAGGAGAAATTGGACTACAAAAGTTGTTGTCCAATTTGTCCTGAGTACGCTGATACCCCATATGTGGGGGGGAACCACCGTTTGGGCGCATGGGAGGGTTCGGAAGGGAAGGAGCGCCATTTGGAATGCAGACTTAGATGGAATGGTCTGCAGGCGTCACATTGCGTTTGCAGAGCCCCTAATGTACCTAAACAGTAGAAACCCCCCACAAGTGACACCATTTTGGAAAGTAGACCCCCTAAGGAACTCATCTTGATGTGTTGTGAGAGCTTTGAACCCCCAAGTATTTCACTACAGTTTATAACGCAGAGCCATGCAAATAAAAAATATTTTTTTTTCCACAAAAATTATATTTTAGCCCCCAGTTTTGTATTTTTCCAAGGTTAGCAGGAGAAATTGGACCCTAAATGTTGTTGTCCAATTTGTCCTGAGTACGCTGATACCCGATATGTGGGGGGGAACCACCGTTTGGGCGCATGGGAGGGCTCGGAAGGGAAGGAGCATCATTTGGAATGCAGACTTAGATGGATTGGTCTGCAGGCGTCACATTGCGTTTGCAGAGCCCCTAATGTACCTAAACAGTAGAAACCCCCCACAAGTGACCCCATATTGGAAACTAGACCCCTCAATGAACTTATCTAGATGTGTTGTGAGAACTTTGAACCCCCAAGTGTTTCACTACAGTTTATAACGCAGAGCCGTGAAAATAAAAAATCTTTTTGTTTTCCCACAAAAATTATTTTTTAGCCCCCAATTTTGTATTTTCCCAAGGGTAACAGGAGAAATTGGTCCACAAAAGTTGTTGTCCAATTTGTCCTGAGTACGCTGATACCCCATATGTTGGGGTAAACCCCTGTTTGGGCACACAGGAGAGCTCGGAAGGGAAGGAGCACTGTTTTACTTTTTCAACGCAGAATTGGCTGGAATTGAGATCGGACGCCATGTCGTGTTTGGAGAGCCCCTGATGTGCCGAAACAGTGGAAACCCCTTAATTATAACTGAAACCCTAATCTAAACACACCCCTAACCCTAATTCCAACGGTAACCCTAACCACACCTCTAACCCTGACACACCCCTAACCCTAATCCCAACCCTATTCCCAACTGTAAATGTAATCTAAACCCTAACCCTAACTTTAGCCCCAACCCTAACTGTAGCCCCAACCCTAACCCTAACCCTAATCCTAGCCCTAACCCTAGCCCTAACCCTAACCCTAACCCTAGCCCTAACCCTAGCCCTAACCCTAGCCCTAGCCCTAGCCCTAACCCTAGCCCTAACCCTAGCCCTAACCGTAGCCCTAACCCTAGCCCTAACCCTAACCCTAACCCTAGCCCTAACCCTAGCCCTAGCCCTAACCCTAGCCCTAACCCTAGCCCTAACCCTAGCCCTAGCCCTAACCCTAGCCCTAACCCTAGCCCTAATGGGAAAATGGAAATAAATACATTTTTTTTTATATTTCCCTAACTAAGGGGGTGATGAAGGGGGGTTTGATTTACTTTTATAGCGAGTTTTTTAGCGGATTTTTATGATTGGCAGCCGTCACACACTGAAAGACCCTTTTTATTGCAAAAAATATTTTTTGCAATACCACATTTTGAGAGCTATAATTTTTCCATATTTTGGTCCACAGAGTCATGTGAGGTCTTGTTTTTTGCGGGACGAGTTGACGTTTTTATTGAAAACATTTTTGGGCACGTGACATTTTTTTATCGCTTTTTATTCCGATTTTTGTGAGGAAGAATGACCAAAAGCCAGCTATTCATGAATTTCTATTGGGGGAGGCGTTTATACCGTTCCGCGTTTGGTAAAATTGATAAATCAGTTTTATTCTTCGGGTCAGTACGATTACAGCGACACCTCATTTATATCATTTTTTTATGGTTTGGTGCTTTTATACGATAAAAACTATTTTACAGAAAAAATAATTATTTTTGCATCGCTTTATTCTCAGGACTATAACTTTTTTATTTTTTTGCTGATGATGCTGTATGGCGGCTCTTTTTTTGCGGGACAATATGACGCTTTCAGCGGTACCATGGTTATTTATATCTGTCCTTTTGATCGCGTGTTATTCCACTTTTTGTTCGGCGGTATGATAATAAAGCGTTGTTTTTTGCCTCGTTTTTTTTTTTTTTTCTTACGGTGTTTACTGAAGGGGTTAACTAGTGGGCCAGTTTTATAGGTCGGGCCGTTACGGACGCGGCGATACTAAATATGTGTACTTTTATTGGTTTTTTTTTTTTATTTAGATGAAGAAATGTATTTATGGGGACATCACAGATCAGTGATCTGACAGTTTGCACAGCACTCTGTCAGATCACTGATCTGATAGGAGTGCAGGCTGCTTCACAGTGCCTGCTCTGAGCAGGCTCTGTGAAGCCACCTCCCTCCCTGCAGGACCCGGATCCGCGGCCATCTTGGATCCGGGGCTCGAGCAGGGAGGGAGGTGAGGAGACCCTCGCAGCGACGCGATCACATCGCGTTGCTGCGGGGGGCTCAGGGAAGCCCGCAGGGAGCCCCCTCCCTGCGCGGTGCTTCCCTGCACCGCCGGCACATCGCGATCATCTTTGATCGTGGTGTGCCAGGGGTTAATGTGCCGGGGGCGGTCCGTGACCGCTCCTGGCACATAGTGCCGGATGTCAGCTGCGATAAGCAGCTGACACCCGGCCGCGATCGGCGGCGCTCCCCCCGTGAGCGTGGCCGATCGGCTATGACGTACTATCCCGTCCAGGGTCAGATAAGCCCAGGGCACCTCGACGGGATAGTACGTCTAAGGTCACAGAGGGGTTAATCAGATTTTTATTTTTGAAGGATAATACCAGACTTGTGTGTGTTTTAGGGCGAGTTTCGTGTGTCAATTTGTGTGTGTTGAGTTGCGTGTGGCGACATGCATGTAGCGACTTTTGTGAGATGAGTTTTGTGTGGCGACATGCGTGTAGCAACTTTTTGTGTGTCGAGTTGCATGTGACAGGTTAGTGTAGCAAGTTGTGTGCAGCAAGTTGTGCGCATGGCGAGTTTTGCGCGTGGTGAGTTTTATGTGTGGTGCCTTTTGAGTATGTGCAAGTTTTGTGTGAGGCAACTTTTGCATATGTTGTCACTTTTGTGCATGTGGCAATTTTTCCGCGGGTGCATGTTTTGCATGTGGCGAGTTTTCCCATGAGGTGAGTTTTGCACGTGTGGTGAGTTTTGCGTGAGCCTAGTTTTGCATGTGGTGAGTTTTGCGCGTGGCGAGTTTTGACTTTTATGTGGCGAGGTTGGTGTATGTGTGGTGAAATGTGTGCTGAGGGTGATATGTGTTCAAGCACGTGGTAGTGTGTGGCGCATTTTGTGTGTGTGTTCATATCCCTGTGTGTGGTGAGTAACCCATGTCGGGGCCCCACCTTAGCAACTGTACGGTATATACTCTTTGGCGCCATCGCTCTCATTCTTTAAGTCCCACTTGTTCACATCTGGCAGCTGTCAATTTGCCTCCAACACTTTTCCTTTCACTTTTTTCCCATTATGTAGATAGGGGCAACATTGTTTGGTGAATTGGAAAGCGCGGGGTTAAAATTTCACCTCACAACATAGCCTATGACGCTCTCGTGGTCCAGACGTGTGACTGTGCAAAATTTTGTGGCTGTAGCTGCGACGCCTCCAACACTTTTCCTTTCACTTTTTCCCCATTATGTAGATAGGGGCAAAATTGTTTGGTGAATTGGAAAGCGCGAGGTTAAAATTTTGCCTCACAACATAGCCTATGACGCTCTCGGAGTCCAGACGTGTGACTGTGGAAAATTTTGTGGCTGTAGCTGCGACGGTGCAGATGCCAATCCCGGACATACACACACACATACACACACACACACACACATTCAGCTTTATATATTAGACTAGCTGAAGAGCCCGGCGTTGCCTGGGCATAGTAAATATCTGTGGTTAGTTATAGCACGTCACTTCTCTTATTTTCCCATCACACCTCTCATTTTCCCCTCACATCTTTAATTTTTCCCCTCACATCTCTCATTTTCTCCCTCACACCTCTCATTTTCTCCCTCACTCCTCTCATTCCCCCCTAACACTTGTCATTTCGACCTCACATCTGTCATTTTCCGATCACTACACTATTTTCCCTCACTCCTCTCATTTTGCACTCACACCTTTTCATTTTCACCTCACACCTCTCATTTTCACATCAGTATATACATGTTTGTCATCTCCATTATATATAGTATACACCTGTATGTCATCTCCTGTATATAGTATATACCTGTATGTCATCTCCCCTGTATATAGTATATACCTGCTGTGTGTCATCTCCCCTGTATATAGTATATACCTGTATGTCATCTCCTCCTATATATAGTATATACCTGTATGTCATCTCCTCCTATATATAGTATATACGTGTATGTCATCTCCTCCTATATATAGTATATACCTTTATGTCATCTCCTTCTATATATAGTATATACCTGTATGTCATCTCCTACCGTATATAGTATATACCTGTGTGTCATCTCCCCTGTATATAGTATATATCTGTGTGTCATCTCCTCCTGTATATAGTATATACCTGTATGTCATCTTCTATATATAGCATATACCTGTGTGTCATCTCCTCCTGTATATAGTATATACCTGTAGGTAATCTGCTCCTGTATATAGTATATACCTGTGTGTCATCTCCTCCTGTATATAGTATATACCTGTATGTCATCTCCTCCTGTATATAGTATGTACCTGTATGTCATCTCCTCCTCTATATAGTATATACCTGTGTGTCATCTCTCCTATTTATAGTATATATCTGTGTGTCATCTCCCCTGTATATAGTATATACCTGTGTGATCTCCTGTATTAGACCTCGTTAACACGTTATGTGCTCAGTATTTTTACCTCAGTATTTGTAAGATAAATTGGCAGCCTGATAAATCCCCAGCCAACAGGAAGCCCTCCCCCTGGCAGTATATATTAGCTCACACATACACATAATAGACAGGTCATGTGACTGACAGCTGCTGTATTTCCTATATGGTACATTTGTTGCTCTTGTAGTTTGTCTGCTTATTAATCAGATTTTTATTTTTGAAGGCTAATACCAGACTTGTGTGTGTTTTAGGGCGAGTTTCGTTTGTTAAGTTGTGTGTGTTGAGTTGTGTGTGGCGACATGCATGTAGCGACTTTTGTGAGATGAGTTTTGTGTGGCAACATGCGTGTAGCAACTTTTTGTGTGTCGAGTTGCATGTGACAGGTTAGTGTAGCAAGTTGTGTGCAGCAAGTTTTGCGCATGGCGAGTTTTGCGCGTGGTGAGTTTTATGTCTGGTGCCTTTTGAGTATGTGCAAGTTTTGTGTGAGGCAACTTTTGCATGTGTTGCAAATTTTGTGCATGTGGCAATTTTTCCGCGTGTGCAAGTTTTGCGTGTGGCGAGTTTTCCATGAGGTGAGTTTTGAACTTGTGGCGAGTTTTGCGTGAGCCTAGTTTTTGCATGTGGCGAGTTTTGCGCGTGGCGAGTTTTGAGCGGCGACTTTTGTGTTTCGATTTTTATCTGGCGAGGTTGGTGTATGTGTGGTGAAAAGTGTGCTGAGGGTAATATGTGTTCAAGCACGTGGTAGTGTGTGGCGCATTTTGTGTGTGTGTTCATATCCCAGTGTGTGGTGAGTATCCCATGTCGGGGCCCCACCTTAGCAGCTGATCGGTATATACTCTTTTGCGCCATCGCTCTCATTCTTTAAGTCCCCCTTGTTCACATCTGGCAGCTGTCAATTTGCCTCCAACACTTTTCCTTTCACTTTTCCCCATTATGTAGATAGGGGAAAAAAAGTTTGGTGAATTGGAAAGCGCGGAGTTAAAATTTCACCTCACAACATAGCCTATGACGCTCTCAGGGTCCAGACGTGTGACTGTGCAAAATTTTGTGGCTGTAGCTGCGACGCCTCCAACACTTTTCCTTTCACTTTTTTCCCCATTATGTAGATAGGGGCAAAATTGTTTGGTGAATTGGAACGCGCGGGGTTAAAATTTCGCCTCACAACATAGCCTATGACGCTCTCGGGGTCCAGACGTGTGACTGTGCAAAATTTTGTGGCTGTAGCTGCGACGGTGCAGATGCCAATCCCGGACATACACACATACACACACACACACACACACATACACACATTCAGCTTTATATACAGTCATGGCAAAAAGTTTTGAGAATGACACCAAAATTATATTTTAACATTATCTGCTGCCCTCTGGTTTTTATTAGTGTTTGTCTGATGTTTATATCACATACAGAAATATAATTGCAATCATATTATGAGTACCAATAGGTTATATTGACAGTAAAGGTACCGTCACACTAGACGATATCGCTAGCGATCCGTGACGTTGCAGCGTCCTCGCTAGCGATATCGTCCAGTGTGACAGGCAGCAGTGATCAGGCCCCTGCTGTGCTGTCACTGGTCGGGGAAGAAAGTCCAGAACTTTGTTTCGTCACTGGACTCCCCGCAGACATCGCTGAATCGGCGTGTGTGACACCGATTCAGCGATGTCTTCGCTGGTAACCAGGGTAAACATCGGGTTACTAAGCGCAGGGCAGCGCTTAGTAACCCGATGTTTACCCTGGTTACCATCGTTAAAGTAAAAAAAACAACCGCTACATACTTACCTACCGCTGTCTGTCCTCGGCGCTCTGCTTCTCTGCTCTGGCTGTGAGCACAGCGGCCGGAAAGCAGAGCGGTGACGTCACCGCTGTGCTTTCCGGCTGCCCGGCGCTCACAGCCAGACCAGAGAAGCAGAGCGCCGAGGACAGACAGCGGTAGGTAAGTATGTAGCAGTTGTTTTTTTTACTTTAACGATGGTAACCAGGGTAAACATCGGGTTACTAAGCGCGGCCCTGCGCTTAGTAACCCGATGTTTACCCTGGTTACCGGAGACCTCGGGATCGTTGGTCGCTGGAGAGCTGTCTGTGTGACAGCTCTCCAGCGACCAAACAGCGACGCTGCAGCGATCCGGATCGTTGTCGGTATCGCTGCAGCGTCGCTTAGTGTGACGGTACCTTTAGAATGAGTTAATGCAACAAGTCAATAATTGCCGTGTTGACTCTTCTTCTTCAAGACCTCTGCAATTCTCCCTGGCTTGCTCTCAATCAACTTCTGGACCAAATCCTGATAGCAGTCCATTCTTGCATAATCAATGCTTGCATTTTGCCAGAATTTGTTGGTTTTGTTTGTCCACCCGTCTCTTGATGATTGACCACAAGTTCTCAATGGGATTAAGATCTGGGGAGTTTCCAGGCCATGGACCCAAAATCTCTATGCTTTGTTCCCTGAGCCATTTAGTTATCACCTTTGCTTTATGGCAAGGTGCTCCATCATGCTGGAAAAGGCATTGTTGGGCGCCAAACTGCTCTTGGACGGTTGGGAGAAGTTGCTCTTGGAGGACATTCTGGTACCATTCTTTATTCATGGCTGTGTTTTTAGGCAAGACTGTGAGTGAGCCGATTCCCTTGGCTGAGAAGCAACTCCACACATGAATGGTTTCAGGATGCTTTACAGTTGGCATGAGACAAGACTGGTGGTATCGCTCACCTCTTATTCTCCGAATAAGCTGTTTTCCAGATGTCCCAAACAATCGAAAAGGGGATTCATCAGAGAAAATTACTTTGCCCCAGTCCTCAGCAGTCCACTCCCTGTACCTTTTGCAGAATATCAGTCGGTCCCTGATGTTTTTTCTGGAGAGAAGTGGCTTCTTTGCTGCCCTCCTTGAAACCAGGCCTTGCTCAAAGAGTCTCCGCCTCACTGTGCGTGCAGAAGCACTCACACCGGCCTGCTGCCATTCCTGAGCAAGCTCGGCACTGCTGGTAGTCCGATCCCGCATCTGAAACAGTTTTAAGATACGGTCCTGGCGCTTGCTGGTCTTTCTTGGGCGCCCTGGAGCCTTTTTGACAATAATGGAAGCGCTCTCCTTGAAGTTCTTGATGATGCGATAGATTGTTAACTGAGGTGCAATCTTTGTAGCTGCGATACTCTTCCCTGTTAGGCCATTTTTGTGCAGTGCAATGATGGCTGCACGTGTTTCTTTAGAGATAACCATGGTTAACTGAAGAGAAACAATGATACCAAGCACCAGCCTCCTTTTAAAGTGTCCAGTGATGTCATTCTTACTTAATCATGACTGATTGATCGCCAGCCCTGTCCTCATCAACACCCACACCTGTGTTAATGGATCAATCACTAAAACGATGTTAGCTGCTCCTTTTAAGGCAGGACTGCAATGATGTTGAAATGTGTTTTGGGGGTTAAAGTTCATTTTCTGGGCAAATATTGACTTTGCAAGTACAGTAATTGCTGTTAAGCTGATCACTCTGACATTCAGGAGTATATGCAAATTGCCATTAGAAAAAATGAAGCAGTAGACTTTGGAAAAATTAATATTTGTCTCATTCTCAAAATTTTTGTCCATGACTGTAGTAGATATATATATATATATATATATATACACACTAGATGATGGCCCAATTCTAAAGCATCGGGTATTCTAGAATATGTATGTCCATGTAGTATATTTCCCAACCACGTAGTATATTGCCCAGCCACGTAGTATATTGCCCAGCCACGTAGTTCACGTAGTATATTGCCCAGTCACATAGTATATTGCCCAGTCACGTAGTATATTGCCCAGCTTGCCCAGTCACATAGTATATTGCACACAGCCACGTAGTATACAGCACAGAGCCACGTAGTATACAGCACAGAGCCACGTAGTATACAGCACAGAGCCACGTAGTATACAGCACAGAGCCACGTAGTATACAGCACAGAGCCACGTAGTATACAGAACAGAGCCAGGTAGTATACAGCACAGAGCCAGGTAGTATACAGCACAGAGCCAGGTAGTATACAGCACAGAGCCAGGTAGTATACAGCACAGAGCCACGTAATATACAGCACAGAGCCACGTAGTATACAGCACAGTCACGTAGTATGCACCATATCCCTGTTAAAAAAAGAATTAAAATAAAAAATAGTTACATACTCACCTCCTGGAGCCTCAGGATCGAAGCGGACGGTTCCCGATGCATATCGTGCGGTCCGGTCTCAAGATTGCATTGGGAAAATACAAAACTGGGGGCTAAAAAATAATTTTTGTGGGAAAAAAAAAGATTTTTTATTTTCACGGCTCTGCGTTATAAACTGTAGTGAAAGACTTGGGGTCTCAAAGTTCTCATAACACATCTAGATAAGTTCCATGGGGGGTCTAGTTTCCAATATGGGGTCACTTGTGGGGGGTTTCTACTGTTTAGGTGGTACATTAAGGGCTCTGCAAACGCAATGTGACACCTGCAGACCATTCCATCTAAGTCTGCATTCCAAATGGCGCTCCTTCCCTTCCGAGCCCTCCCATGTGCCCAAACGGTGGTTCCCCCCCCACATATAAGGTATCAGCATACTCAGGACAAATTGGACAACAACTTTTGGGGTCCAATTTCTCCTGTTACCCTTGGAAAAATACAAAACTGGGGGCTAAAAAATAATTTTGGGGGGAAATTTTATTTTTATTTTCACGGCTCTGCGTTATAAACTGTAGTGAAACACTTGGGGGTTCAAAGCCACATCTAGATGAGTTCCTTAGGGGGTCTGATTTCCAAAATGGTGTCACTTGTGGGGGGTTTCTACTGTTTAGGTACAGTAGGGGCTCTGCAAACGCAATGTGACACCTGCAGACCATTCCATCTAAGTCTGCATTCCAAATGGCACTCCTTCCCTTCCGAGCCCTCCCATGCGCCCAAACGCTGGTTTACCCCCCCACATATGGGGTATCAGCGTACTCAGGACAAATTGGACAACAACTTTTGTGGTGCAATTTCTCCTGTTACCCTTGGGAAAATACAAAACTGGGGGCTAAAAAATAATTTTTGTGGGAAAAAAAAAGATTTTTTATTTTCACGGCTCTGCATTATAAACTGTAGTGAAACACTTGGGGGTTCAAAGCTCTCACAACACATCTAGATGAGTTCCTTAAAGTGTTTACTTTCCAAAATGGTGTCACTTGTGGGGGCTTCTACTGTTTAGGTACATAAGGGGCTCTGCAAACGCAATGTGACGTCTGCAGACCATTCCATCTAAGTCTGCATTCCAAATGGCGCTCCTTCCCTTCTGAGCCCTCCCATGTGCCCAAACGGTGGTTCCCCCCACATATGGGGTATCAGCGTACTCAGGACAAATTGAACAACTACTTTTGGGGTCCAATTTCTCCTGTTACCCTCGGGAAAATACAAAACTGGGGACTAAAAAATAATTTTTGTGGGAAAAAAATTTTGTTTTATTTTTACAGCTCTGGATTATAAACTTCTGTGAAACCCTGGGTTGGTCTAAGTGCTCACCACACATCTAGATAAGTTCCTTAGGGGGTCTAAATTCCAAAATGGTGTCACTTGTGGGGGGTTTCAATGTTTAGGCAGATCAGTGGCTCTCCAAATGCAACATGATGTTCCATCTTAATTCCTGTCAATTTTGCATTGAAAAGTCAAACGGCGCTCCTTCCCTTCCGAGCTCTCCCATGCGCCCAAACAGTGGTTTACCCCCACATATGGGGTATCAGCGTACTGAGGACAAATTGTACAACAACTTTCCGGGTCCAATTTCTTCTCTTACCCTTGGGAAAATAAAAAATTGGGGGCGAAAATATAATTTTTGTAAAAAAATATGATTTTTTATTTTTACGGTTCTGCATTATAAACTTCTGTGAAGCACTTGGTGGGTCAAAGTGCTCACCACACCTCTAGATAAGTTCCTTAGGGGGTCTACTTTCCAAAATGGTGTCACTTGTGGGGGGTTTCAATGTTTAGGCACATCAGTGGCTCTCCAAACGCAACATGGCGTCCCATCTCAATTCCAATTGGGTTCATTTCTGGTGACTGTGGAGGCCAGGTCATCTGGCGTAGCACCCCATCACTCTCCTTCTTGGTCATATAGCCCTTACACAGCCTGGAGGTGTGTTTCGGGTCATTGTCCTGTTGGAAAATAAATTTTGGTCCAGCTAAACGCAAACCGGATGGAATAGCATGCCGCTGCAAGATGCTGTGGTAGCCATGCTGGTTCAGTATGCCTTCAATTTTGAATAAATCCCCAACAGTGTCACCAGCAAAGCACCCCCACACCATCACACCTCCTCCATGCTTCACGGTGGGAACCAGGCATGTAGAGTCCATCAATTCACCTTTTCTGCGTCACACAAAGACACGGTGGTTCGAACCAAAGATCTCAAATTTGGACTCATCAGACCAAAGCACAGATTTCCACTGGTCTAATGTCCATTCCTTGTGTTCTTTAGCCCAACAAGTCTCTTCTGCTTGTTGCCTGTCCTTAGCAGTGGTTTCCTAGCAGCTATTTTACCATGAAGGCCTGCTGCACAGTCTCCTGTTAACAATTGTTGTAGAGATGTGTCTGCTGCTAGAACTCTGTGTGGCATTGACCCGGTCTCTAATCTGAGCTGCTGTTAACCTGCAATTTCTGAGGCTGGTGACTCGGATAAACTTATGCTCAGAAGCAGAGGTGACTCTTGGTCTTCCTTTCCTGGGGCGGTCCTCATATGAGCCAGTTTCTTTGTAGCGCTTGATGGTTTTTGCCATTGCACTTGTGGACACTTTCAAAGTTTCCCCAATTTTTCGGACTGACTGACCTTCATTTCTTAAAGTAATGATAGCCACTCATTTTTCTTTACTTAGCTGCTTTTTTCTTGCCATAATACAAATTCTAACAGTGTATTCAGTAGGACTATCAGCTGTGTATCCACCAGACTTCTGCACAACACAACTGATGGTCCCAACCCCATTTATAAGGCAAGAAATCCCACTTATTAAACCTGACAGGGCACACCTGTGAAGTGAAAACCATTCCCGGAGACTACCTCTTGAGGCTCATCAAGAGAATGCCAAGAGTGTGCAAAGCAGTCATCAAAGCAAAAGGTGGCTACTTTGAAGAACCTAGAATATAAGACATAATTTCAGTTGTTTCACACTTTTTTGTTAAGTATACAATTCCACATGTGTTAATTCATAGTTTTGATGCCTTCAGTGTGAATGTACAATTTTCATAGTCATGAATATACAGAAAAATCTTTAAATAATCTTTAAATGAGAAGGTGTGTCCAAACTTTTGGTCTGTACTGTATATATACCGTATATATATATATATATATATATATATATATGCATTCTATATGTATATATCTATTCTACCTATTCTATTCTAACCTGTCAGTGTGATTTTACTGTAGCGGCACATGAATTGCCAGCTTTTCAAAGGATCTAGAGGTATGGTTCTACAGGAAGTATTTTTTTTTCTCTGGAGGCCCTCAATTTTATTAGCATGCACAAAGAGGCACAAGTTAGCCCTAAAAACGCATGAAAAAAGCACCAAATTCGCAACGAAAATGCAAACAAAAACGCACTAAAACATGCGTTTTTGCCACAGTTTCTTCCCTGCCAAGAAATCAGGTGTTGCTGCAGAAAAAAAAATGCAGCAAAAACGCCCATTGTGAACTTACCCTTAAACTGAAAATGGAGAAAAAGGAATAATAGGCTGCTCAAACAAATTGCAAACCTAAATATTTACAATATAAATTGAAATTTCTTTCCAGAAATAGCTTTTTTGTTAATCACTGAAATAATATTTAGCTGTATAACCTTTATTTCTTAAAACTGCTTTACATCTGTGTGGCATGGAGTCAGCTAACACCTGACACATTTGAAAAGATACTTCAGCCCTAGCTGAATGGACTACAGTAGGTACGGAAAGTATTCAGGCCCCTTTAAATTTTTCTCTCTTTGCTTCATTGCAGCCATTTGGTAAATTCAAAAACGTTCATTCTTTCACATTAATGTACAATCTGCACCCCATCTTGACTGAACTTTTTGTAAATTTGATAAAAAAGAAAAACTGAAATATCACATGGTCATAAGTATTCAGACTCTTCGCTCAGACACTCTAATTTAAGTCACATGCTGTTGTAACCATGGCCATATCTGTGCCTTGCAACAATTCTGTCTCTGAGCTCCTTGGCCAGTTCCTTTGACCTCATGATTCTCATTTGGTCTGACATGCATTGTGAGCTGTGAGGTCTTATATAGACAGGTGTGTGCCTTTACAAATCAAGCCCTATCAGTTTAATTAAACACAGCTGGACTCCAATGAAGCAGTAGAACCATCTCAAGGAGGTTTGCAAGGAAATGAACAGCATGTGACTTAAGGTTCAGCAGCAGTGCTCAAGATTCCCAAGAGCACAGTAGCATTCATAATCCTTAAATGTAAGAAGTTTGGGACCACCAGAAGTCTTCCTAGACCTGCCTGTCCAGCCAAACTGAGCAATCGTGGAAGAAGAGCCTTGGTGAGAGAGGTAAAGAAGAACCCCAAGATCACTGTGGCTGAGCTCCAGAGTTGCAGTAGTGAGATGGGAGAAAGTTACACAAAGTCAACTGCAGCCCTCCACCAGTCGGGCCTTTATGGCAGAGTGGTCCAACGGAAGCCTCTCCTCAGTGCAAGACATATGAAAGCCCGCATAGAGTTTGCTAAAAAACACATGAAGGACTCCCAGACTATGAGAAAAAAGTTTCTCTGGTCTGATGAGATGACGATAGACTTTTTTTATAATAATTCTAAGCGGTATGTGTGGAGAAAACCAGGCACTGCTAATTACCTGCCCAATACAATCCCAACAGTGAAAAACGGTGGTGGCAGCATCATGCTATGGGGGTGTTTTTCAGCTGCAGGGACAGGATGACTGGTTGTGATTGAAGGAAACATGAATGCGGCCAAGTACAGAGATATCCTGGATTAAAACCTCCTCCAGAGTGCTCTGGACCTCAGACTTGGCCGAAGGTTCACCTTCCAAGAAGACAATGACCCTAAAGAACCTAAGCACACAGCTAAAATAACAAAGGAGTGGCTTAAGAACAACTCTGTGACCATTCTTGACTGGCCCAGCCAGAGTTATGACCTAAACCCAATTGAGCATCTCTGAAGAGACCTGAAAATGGCTGTCCACCAACATTCACCATTCAGTCTGATGGAACTGGAGAGGATCTGCAAGGAAGAATGGCTGAGGATCCCCCAAATGCAAGTGTGAAAAACTTATTGCATCATTCCCAAGAAGACTCATGGCTGTACTAGCTAAAAAGGCTGCTTCTACTCAATACTGAGCAAAGGGTCTGAATACTTATGACCATGTTATATTTCAGTTTTTTCTTTTTAATAAATTTGCAAAAATTACTACATTTCTGTTTTTTATCAGTCAAGATAGTGTGCAGAGTGTACATTAATGTGAAAAAATGAACTTTTTTGAATTTACCAAATGGCTGCAATGAAAGAAAGAGTGAAAAATGGGTTGGAATATTTTCTGTATCCACTGTATATAGCACGGAAATGCAAGGACAAATCTTGGATTCCTGGCCGTGATTTCTGTTAGGAAAAACGAGGTCCATAGAGTCAATATACTGTACATAACTAACTAACTAAAGGTTTTGTTCCGGCGATTGTCTTTTGGCGCCAAAATATAATGTGATGCGTGCACGTTTACTTACTGCGGAGTTGCAGTGGGCCTTTAGTGTTTCTCACCAACGGGTCTGCACCGAGCAACACTATCAGTAAACACAGGAGGATGCAGAGCATTTCCGGATGATGAGCAATACCGAGGAGACTTGTGCTATAATGCTTCCACAGGATGCGGCACCTTTCACTTCACAAGACCTGGGCTCCTTCTAATAATAATAATAATAATCTTTATTTATATAGCACTAACATATTCTGTTGAGCTTTACAGTTTAACAGTTTCATACACAACAGTCATAAGTAGCAAAGTTAACAATAATATAATTAAAGCAAAATAAGAGGACCCTGCTCTTGAGATCTTACAATCTACAATGAGGTGGGGGGAAGACACAAAGTACAGGTGCATATTTACACTGATGGTCCATCCATCTTGAGGGAGTGGGGGATAGATAAAGGCCGCATGAGCTGGTCACCAGTCAGTATTTGTGGTGCTGTTGGGTGCGGTGGAGTTTTATGGAGGGTTATTCTCACATAGTGAATGGGCTACACACACACTTAGGGTACCGTCACACAGTGGCATTTTGATCGCTACGACGGCACGATCCGTGACGCTCCAGCATCGTAACAATATCGCTCCAGCGTCGTAGACTGCTGTCACACTTTGCAATGTACAACGCTGGAGCGATAATTTCATGACATATGTGCGATGTAGAAGCCGTTGGTTACTATGCGCACATCGTATACAATATCGTGCACACCTTTGTTACACCATGCGATCATGCCGCCACAGCGGGACACTAGACGACGAAAGAAAGTTTCAAACGATCTGCTACGACGTATGATTCTCAGCGGGGTCCCTGATCGCAGGAGCGTGTCAGACACAGCGAGATCGCTGGAACGTCACGGATATATCGCTGGAACGTCACGGATCGTGCCGTCGTAGCGATCAAAATGCCACTGTGTGACGGTACCCTAACACATACTGTATTATGACTTCAATTAGGGAACGTGATAGGCCGCTCTGAACAGATGTGTTTTGAGGGAGCGCCTAAAACTGTGCAAGCTGTGGATAGTCCTGATTTCTTGTGGTAGAGCATCCCAGAGGATTGGCGCAACGCAGGATAAGCATTGGAACGGGAGTGGGAGGTACGGATTAGTGCAGAGGTTAGTCAAAAGTCGTTTGCATAGTGTAACGAGCGGGTAGGCCGATAAACAGAAATGAGGGAGGAGATGTAGGGGTGTGCGGCACTGTGGAGAGCTTTGTGGGTGGGAACAAGCAGTTTGAATTGGATCCTATAGTGGATGGGCAGCCAGTGCAATGACTGACAAAGAGCAAAAGAAGTGCAGCTTTGGAATGGTTGAGTTTCAGATAGAGAGCGGACATGATGTTGGAGACAGTGGACAGAAAGTCACTGGAGTTCTGTAGTACAGCGGGGGTAAGGTCAGAGGATGACGTGTATAGATGTGTGTCATCGGCATAAAGATGGTACTGAAAGCCAAATCTGCTGATGGTCTGTCCAATTGGGGCCATGTATAGAGAGAGAAGGGGGCCAAGGACTGAGCCCTGAGGGACCCCAACAGTGAGAGGAAGAAGAAACAAAGTGGAGCCAGCGAACAATACACTGAAGGATCGGTCAGAAAGATAGGAAGAGAACCAGGAGAGAGCAGTGTCCTTAATGCCTAGTGACTGGGCCTGGAGAGTAGGAGACAGTGGTCAACAATGTCGAAAGCTGCAGTAAGGTCGAGAAGAATGAGCAGAGAGTGTTCACCATTACATTTTGCTGTCAGAAGGTCATTGGTAACTGTCACTGCCTCGGATACTTACCTGCCTTCTCCCATCCCTCGGCGCGCTCCTGACTTGGTCCCTCGCCGCTCCTCCTCCATCTTCTCTGGTTCTCGGCGTGTCGTCCTCTCACGCATGCGCGGTCGCGTCTCCTCCGCCATTGAGTTCCCTGGGAGATCTTGACCTGGTAGCTCCTCCCCAACCTGGCGGCGTCCATTGGCTATTTCTTCCCGCCGTCTTCCTAGGTAAGACGCCTGTGCTTCTTAGAGAATACGTTGTGTTTTGTGCGAGCGCCTTCTTTATCCTCAGGCCCCTTTTTGTCTCTGCCCTTCCAGCTCTGTATCTCTGCTGTGCCTGCCCTGAGCCTCTGCCGAGCCAGCTTTGTGCCTCTGCCGCACTTGCCCTGTGTCTCAGCCAGACCAGTCCTGTGTCTCTGCTGAGCCTGTCCTGTGTCTCTACGGTGCCACTCCCGTGTCTCTACCGTATCGGTCTGGCATCAAGTCTCGTCTCCCAGTTCTCCCTGCATCTGTCCGTTTCCTTCAGTCCCCCGTCTCTTTTTGTCTCCTCCTTAAAGTCGCCCCTTTGGCTCTAGCAGTTGTGTCTCCATCCCCCTTGGGCCTGCTCCTAATGCTCCCTGTATAGGGGGTGGCTCCATCTGGTCCGCTCGCCCTCGGGGGCTCTAGAGCCACGCCCCTGAGAGTCCACTCTCAGATTCTTACTCTGAATCCTAATAGTAACTTTGATGAGTGCAGTTTCTGTCGCATATAGGGGGTGGAAGCCGGACTGTGATGGACCTAGGAGGGAGTGATGGAGAGGAAATGGGTAAGGCAGGAATAGACCAGGCGCTCCAAGAGTTTAGGGATAACGAGGAGATTGGAAACTGGTCTGTAGCTATTTGTTCAGGATGGGTCTAGAGAGGTTTTTTTTTTAAATAATGGAATAATGATAGAGTGTTTGAGGGAGGAGGGGAAAATGCCAGAGGAGAGAGAGATTAAAGATTGTAGTTAGGTGAGTAGTGACAACTGGAGAGAGACTGGAGGAGATGTGAGGGAATGGGGTCAGTAGTGCATGTAGTTGGACGAGAAGAAGAGAGGAGTCTGGAGACTTCTTCTGTGATGGGATCAAATGTGGAGAGTGAGCCAGGGGAAATGCAGGGAGGGATGGAAGTCACAGTACTTGGTGGCCGGCAGCGAATTTCCTGACGGATATTATCTACCGTATTTTCTCTATAAAGTGGGAGACCAGACCATCAGCACAAATGTCTGTGATGGGGACCTGTGCTTTCGGACTGAGGAGGGAGTGAAGTGTGTCAAAAAGTTTTTTGGGGTTGTTAGATAGTAAGGCGATCAGGGTAGTGAAGTAAGTCTGTTTGGCGAGGTAAAGGGCCGAGTTATAGGTCCTTAACATAAAATTATATTGGATTAAGTTTTCTGATGTGTGAGTTTTCCTCCATAGGCGTTCAGCAGTCCTAGAGCATCGCTGAAGAAATCAAGTTTGTGATGTGAGCCAGGGCTCTTTTACTCTGTGTTTGGAGGTTCTCAGGGTGAGGGGTGCCACTTGGTAAAGGGTGCTTCTGAGAATGTCATTTTAGTGGTGTACAGCCAGATCAGGATAGGAAAAAGAGGAGATTGGAGACAGTGATGAGTGTAGGGAGTCTGTGAGTGAATGAGTATTAATGGCTTGAAAATTTCTGCAAGTGCGGTAGGTAGGAGTGTGCTGGGGTGTGCGAGATTTTGTGAGCGTGAAGGAGAGAATGCTGTGGTCAGGGAGGGGAAGCGGTGAGTTATCTAGGTAGGAGATTGAACAGAGCCTGACAAAGACCAGGTCAAGGGTGTTGCTGTCTTTGTGTGTCTCAGAGCTGTGAGAGGCTGAGAGAGGTGGTTAATGATAGAAGCTGGGATGCAGATGGAGAAGTGGGGCTGTTAATGGAGATATTGAAGACTCCCAGGGTAAGTGTTGGTATTTCTGAGAACATGAAGTGTGGCAGCCAGGCAAAGAAATAGTCAAGAACGTGGGTGGGTGAGCCTGGGGGATGGTATATGACTGCTACCCTGAGAGAGAGGGGACGGAAGAGCCTGATGGTGTGGACCTCAAAGGAAGGGAATGGGAGTGATGGAACTGGGGGGTTGACCTGGAAAGTGCATTGTGGGGACAGGAGTATGCCTACTCCACCACCAAGTCTGTTTGCGGGTCTCGGGGAATAAGATAATTGTAAGCCACCATGGGAAATGGCAGCAGGGGAGACAGTGTCAGAATCATGATTCCTGGTTTCAGTGAGGGCCAACAGATTAAGAGAGTTGTTCAGAAATTAGTGCACAATTAAAAGAGAGAGATGAAGGAGTACAGCTAATGTTAGTCAGGTTAGTAAGCTTTTGATGTGAGGTAGGGCAGGGTTTGAGGTTAGGGGATGTGAGGCAGGGCAGGGGTTGAGGTTGGGGGATGGTGGACAAGGGTTAGGGAGATATCAGTCCAGTAGGATGAAATCAGTCTGGTAGTACTGCCACCAGTTCCTTGTTAGATATAAGCCTGCTCCAGGATTATATCAGGCCAGAATCCAACCTCAGTAGCATGTGAAGTTAAAACTGAGAAAACGGTTGTGTGGATTCGTGGATTGAGATAAATGAGCAACCCAAAGTTAAATTATATATTTAATCGTCTTAAGGGAACACTAGCCAAAACATTATATACATGATGGTTATATATATATATATAACTCAAAAAAATAAAAGGGAACACTTAAACAACAGAATATAACTCCATGTAAAGTAAACTTCTGTGAAATCAAACTGTCCACTTAGGAAGCAACACAATGTTTGACACTCAATTTCACATGCTGTTGTGCAAATGAAATAGACAACAGATGGAAATTATTGGCAATTATCAAGACACACTCAATAAAGGAGTCGTTCTGCAGGTGGGGACTACAGACCATATCTCAGTACCAATGCTTTCTGGCTGATGTTTTGGTCACTTTTGAATGTTGGTTGTGCTTTCACACTTACAAATCGACTCCATGAGGATGGTCTAAGTGCCCAACGTCCACAGATGGGGGTTATGCTCACAGCTCAACACCGTGCAGGACACTTGGCATTTGCCACAGAATATCAGGATTGGCAAATTCGCCACTGGTGCCCTGTGATCTTCACAGATGAAAGCAGGTTCACACGGAGCACATGTGAAAGACATGACAGAGTCTGGAGATGCCATGGAGAGTGATTTGCCTGCAACATCCTTCAGCATGAACGGTTTGGCAGTAAGTCAGTAATGGTGTGGGGTGGCATTTCTTTGGAGGGCCACACAGCCCTCCATATGCTCGCCAGAGGTAGCCTGACTGTCATTAGATACCGAGATGAGATCCTCAGACCCCTTGTGAGACCATATGGTGGTGGGGTTGGCCCTGGGTTCCTCCTAATGCAGGACAAGGCCCGACCTCATGTGGGTGGAGTGTGTCAGCAGTTCCTGCAAGATGAAGGCATTGAAGCTAGGGACTGGCCCACCCGTTCCCCAGACCTAAATCAGATTGAACACATCTGGGGTATCATGTCTCGCACCATCCACCAACGTCACGTTGCACCACAGACTGTCCAGCAGTTGGCGGATGCATGCAGGTCTGGGAGGAGATCCCTCAGGAGACCATCCGCCGCCTCATCAGGAGCATGCCCAAGCGTTGTAGGGAGGTCATACAGTCACTTGGTGGCCACACACACTACTGAGCATCATTTCCTTGTATTGAGGCATTTCCACTGAAGTTGGATCAGCCTGTAATTTGATTGTCCACTTTGATTTTGAGTATCATTCCAAATTCAGAATTTGGGATATTAATTCTGACTTACATTGATCATTTTCTTGCTTTATTCTTCTCAATGCATTCCACTATGTAATGAATAAAGATTTGCATATATATTATATATATAATGGTGAGATATGCAAATACTGGAGGTAGTACAAAAGTATAGGCAGAGGAAACATGTCGACCATGTGCTGGGCTGCATGGGGCATGGGTGCCAGCTGGTTCCAGGTCCTTCCAGCATGTTACTCGATGTGGCCTCCTCATTAGAAGTGAACAGCAAGCATGACAATGAGAGAGAGCACATGGTCTTACACAGCCTTTATCCCCTTGGTCGGTCACTCCTTTTTTGGCCCCTGGGATGGTCCTTATCGTCTTCTGCTATGTGTTTGTAGCTAATACTACCAAAACCTATGAAGAATCATAATTTCCCAAAGAAATCTCATAGTTTGGCGGTTCTGGTGACATCAGACGTAACCGGCTCCTCATTATGCTTGGAGAACAAACACGGCTTTGCTACCTGGCTTCTACTAGCAGTTCTGGGTAGTACGCTGGGGTACTAGAAAGGATCGAGACACTGGAAGGCGCTCAGCCCATTCCAGACATCTCGAAAATGTAACCGGTGTGTGGCTAGGACGTAGGATAACTCTATATTCTCCTTAAATCTCCTTATGAAATCTTATCTGACTGAGGGAAGCAGTTGCATGGCATGTGCTCCACAGGGGGTATGTAAGATTCCTCCGCTCAGTGAATGATTGCTATGCTGTTCTATGGAAACTGTCTTGCTGAGTTGCCTGCATCTTTCTTGACAGCTTGGCTGTCCAATACTGTGATGGGCTTGTTGGACTGTCGGTGCCTTGATTGACAGCTCTGCTGTTCAATCTGTGACTGAGATGTGTGGGACTTTCTGCATGTGTCAGTGTTCTGGTGATTGCATAGCTACTTAACTGAACTGTCTGTCTCTGATCCCTGCCAGACGTAGTGTGTGTTTCTTGGTGAGTATTAGCCCGATTCTGTTGCTCTGAGTTCTGATCTTCTGCTGCCTGACCCTTTGGACCATGTTCTAACTACCCCTTTGTTTTATCCTTTGGCTTCTGATCCGCTATCTCTTGTTATTAACCGGGGACTATGACCTGACTTACACCTTTCGTCTTGACCCTGGAATGTCTGTCTCTTCTGCCTCATGGCCTGTCCGTGAGTAGTGACTAGCATTACAGGGTCATCCTGGATACTAGCTAGTGTGGCTGGACCACCTGCTCAGCCATATATCCTGTTACAGCTACATATATTGAAGGAGGATTGTAAGCTGTGGTTAAATCCCCCCATATTCTTCACACTAATAAATGGAGAATGTTACTCAGGCATCTATTGGGGAGCATGCCTTATATACGTGATGCCTCCAAGCTATTGGCTGAGGGCATTTCCAAAGTGCGCACACTGCCCCTTTAAGAATCAGGGAGTGCACGTGCAAACTAGGCTCATCACCGGGAGACCTATGCAGCATGCGCAATCCCAGAGAAACCATGGCAGGGAATGAGGACACCACCATACAGCCAGGCGGTCAGTATGTCTTCGTCCCTGCCAGGATGAAGGAGAGGGAAATGCAGGGACGCCGGCATTAGGGTTACAAATCCCCAAACCATTATGCTTGCACCTCCATATTTTACAATCTTCACAGTGTAATATGGCTTAAATTATTTTTTATGGGTTGTCTCATAAACTGTCTGTGGCCTTTAACCCCTTTGCGACATGCGCCATACTAGTACTGCATGCCGTGTCACCCCCTTTGATGTGGGCTACGGCGGTGAGCCCACATCAAAGTCGCGACATGTCAGCTGTTTTGTACAGCTGACATGTGCGCGCAATAGCGGCGGGTGAAATCGCTATTCACCCGCCGCTATTAAACTGTTAAATGCCGCTGTCAAACACAGACAGCGGCATTTAACTGGCGCTTCCGGCCGGGCGGCCGGAAATGATGTCATCGCCGACCCCGTCACATGATCGGGGGTCGGTGATGCATCAGGAAGGTAACTATAGAGGTCCTTGAGACCTCTATGGTTACTGATGCCGGCCTGCTGTGAGCGCCCCCCTGTGTTCGGCGCTCACAGCACACCTGCATTTCAGCGATCTCATGATCGCTGCTATGTAGCAGAGCAGATCAGGCTATGCCAGCTTCTAGCCTCCCATGGACGCTATTGAAGCATGGCACAAGTAAAAAAACATGTTTTTAAAAATATGAAAAAAATATAAAAAATATAAAAGTTTAAATCACCCCCCTTTCGCCCCATCCTAAATAAAACAATTAAAAAAAAAAAAACCTACACGTATTTGGTATCGCCGCGTTCAGAATCGCCCGATCTATCAATAGAAAAAAAGCATTAACCTGATCGCTAAACAGCGTAGCGATAAAAAAATCGGAAACGCCAGAATTACGTTTTTTTTGGTCGCAGTGACATTGCATTAAAATGCAATAACGGGCGATCAAAAGAACTTATCTGCACCGAAATGGTATAATTAAAAACGTCAGCTCGGCACGCAAAAAATAGGCCCTCACCCGACCCCAGATCACGAAAAATGGAGACGCTTCGGGTATCGGAAAATGGCACTTTTTTTTTTTTTTTAAAGCAAAGTTTTGAATTTTTTTTCACCACTTGGATAAAAAATAACCTAGATGTCTAGAAACTCGTAATGACCTAGAGCAGGGGTGGGCAATTAATTTTGCCATGGGGCCGCATGAGAAATTTGGATGGTTTTAGAGGGCCGGACTAATATAATTAACTAATTTTTACCCAATACTGTAGTATACATATGCTATATTTTCATGAACAAACAGTATGTTAAACAATGCAGAGATTTACAATACAAAGAAAATACGGAAGACATACTTACATCATTATTTAATGATGAGATGATGAACTGCACTGCAACGAGCTTGTGTTAACTGTAGAAAACTGTAGAAAACTTGCTGTTGTTACAACAGTGTTGTAGATCAAGATATGTTAGTTTTTTTAACCGGCATCCCTTTAACTTGGTAAATAACAGTACATTAACCATTTCAATAACATGAGAATCTTCAATGAGAGTAATCTAGCCTGTTTTGGGCCCGAACAAGTTCACTGAAGTTAGGTTCAATATCTGAGGTGGATATGCGAAGAACAGCACACAAGTGATCATCACTGAGAGAGGATCTGTATCTGGATTTGTTGAACTTCATCAGTGAGAATGTTTGTTCACATACGTAGGTAGATCCAAAGAGAACTAACATCCTCTGAGCATGCCTCCTTATGTGTGGAAAGTTTTCCTCTTTGAGAGAAGAATAAAACTCCAGCAGTGATACGGATTTAAAAAGCTCTTTCAGTAGATTGTCAGACTGCAGATCAATGAGTTCCAACTGGATATCACTGGGGGCATTATCCACACAGCATGTAAAAGGAGAAGAAACCATGTGCATTTCACTCTCCACTGCTTTAAAGTCTTCAAATCTTCTGGAAAATTCATCATGTAAAGCCGCAAACATGGATGAATACTTGTCGAGGTGATCAGCTGATGGTGTGACTTCTTTCAGTGTTGGCATGTGAGTAACATAGTAACATAGTTAGTAAGGCCGAAAAAAGACATTTGTCCATCCAGTTCAGCCTATATTCCATCATAATAAATCCCCAGATCTACGTCCTTCTACAGAACCTAATTGTATGATACAATATTGTTCTGCTCCAGGAAGACATCCAGGCCTCTCTTGAACCCCTCGACTGAGTTCGCCATCACCACCTCCTCAGGCAAGCAATTCCAGATTCTCACTGCCCTAACAGTAAAGAATCCTCTTCTATGTTGGTGGAAAAACCTTCTCTCCTCCAGACGCAAAGAATGCCCCCTTGTGCCCGTCACCTTCCTTGGTATAAACCGATCCTCAGCGAGATATTTGTATTGTCCCCTTATATACTTATACATGGTTATTAGATCGCCCCTCAGTCGTCTTTTTTCTAGACTAAATAATCCTAATTTCGCTAATCTATCTGGGTATTGTAGTTCTCCCATCCCCTTTATTAATTTTGTTGCCCTCCTTTGTACTCTCTCTAGTTCCATTATATCCTTCCTGAGCACCGGTGCCCAAAACTGGACACAGTACTCCATGTGCGGTCTAACTAGGGATTTGTACAGAGGCAGTATAATGCTCTCATCATGTGTATCCAGACCTCTTTTAATGCACCCCATGATCCTGTTTGCCTTGGCAGCTGCTGCCTGGCACTGGCTGCTCCAGGTAAGTTTATCATTAACTAGGATCCCCAAGTCCTTCTCCCTGTCAGATTTACCCAGTGGTTTCCCATTCAGTGTGTAATGGTGACATTGATTCCTTCTTCCCATGTGTATAACCTTACATTTATCATTGTTAAACCTCATCTGCCACCTTTCAGCCCAAGTTTCCAACTTATCCAGATCCATCTGTAGCAGAATACTATCTTCTCTTGTATTAACTGCTTTACATAGTTTTGTATCATCTGCAAATATCGATATTTTACTGTGTAAACCTTCTACCAGATCATTAATGAATATGTTGAAGAGAACAGGTCCCAATACTGACCCCTGCGGTACCCCACTGGTCACAGCGACCCAGTTAGAGACTATACCATTTATAACCACCCTCTGCTTTCTATCACTAAGCCAGTTACTAACCCATTTACACACAATTTCCCCCAAACCAAGCATTCTCATTTTGTGTACCAACCTCTTGTGCGGCACGGTATCAAACGCTTTGGAAAAATCGAGATATACCACGTCCAATGACTCACCGTGGTCCAGCCTATAGCTTACCTCTTCATAAAAACTGATTAGATTGGTTTGACAGGAGCGATTTCTCATAAACCCATGCTGATATGGAGTTAAACAGTTATTCTCATTGAGATAATCCAGAATAACATCCCTCAGAAACCCTTCAAATATTTTACCAACAATAGAGGTTAGACTTACTGGCCTATAATTTCCAGGTTCACTTTTAGAGCCCTTTTTGAATATTGGCACCACATTTGCTATGCGCCAATCCTGCGGAACAGACCCTGTCGCTATAGAGTCCCTAAAAATAAGAAATAATGGTTTATCTATTACATTACTTAGTTCTCTTAGTACTCGTGGGTGTATGCCATCCGGACCCGGAGATTTATCTATTTTAATCTTTTTTAGCCGGTTTCGCACCTCTTCTTGGGTTAGATTGGTGACCCTTAATATCGGGTTTTCATTGTTTCTTGGGATTTCACCTAGCATTTCATTTTCCACCGTGAATACCGTGGAGAAGAAGGTGTTTAATATGTTAGCTTTTTCCTCGTCATCTACAACCATTCTTTCCTCACTATTTTTTAAGGGGCCTACATTTTCAGTTTTTATTCTTTTACTATTGATATAGTTGAAGAACAGTTTGGGATTAGTTTTACTCTCCTTAGCAATGTGCTTCTCTGTTTCCTTTTTGGCAGCTTTAATTAGTTTTTTAGATAAAGTATTTTTCTCCCTATAGTTTTTTAGAGCTTCAATGGTGCCATCCTGCTTTAGTAGTGCAAATGCTTTCTTTTTACTGTTAATTGCCTGTCTTACTTCTTTGTTTAGCCACATTGGGTTTTTCCTATTTCTAGTCCTTTTATTCCCACAAGGTATAAACCGCTTACACTGCCTATTTAGGATGTTCTTAAACATTTCCCATTTATTATCTGTATTATTAGTTCTGAGGATATTGTCCCAGTCTACCAGATTAAGGGCATCTCTAAGCTGGTCAAACTTTGCCTTCCTAAAGTTCAGTGTTTTTGTGACTCCCTGACAAGTCCCCCTAGTGAAAGACAGGTGAAACTGTACAATATTGTGGTCGCTATTTCCTAGATGCCCGACCACCTGCAGATTTGTTATTCTGTCAGGTCTATTAGATAGTATTAGGTCTAAAAGTGCTGCTCCTCTGGTTGGATTCTGCACCAATTGTGAAAGATAATTTTTCTTGGTTATTAGCAGAAACCTGTTGCCTTTATGGGTTTCACAGGTTTCTGTTTCCCAGTTAATATCCGGGTAGTTAAGGTCCCCCATAACCAGGACCTCATTATGGGTTGCAGCTTCATCTATCTGCTTTAGAAGTAGACTTTCCATGGTTTCTGTTATATTTGGGGGTTTGTAACAGACCCCAATGAGAATTTTGTTACCATTTTTCCCTCCATGAATTTCGACCCATATGGACTCGACATCCTCATTTCCTTCGCTAATATCCTCCCTTAAAGTGGACTTTAGACAAGACTTTACATAGAGACAAACCCCTCCTCCTCTCCGATTTTTACGATCCTTTCTAAACAGACTGTAACCCTGTAAGTTAACTGCCCAGTCATAGCTTTCATCTAACCATGTCTCGGTTATTCCCACTATGTCAAAGTTACCTGTAGATATTTCTGCTTCTAGTTCTTCCATCTTGTTTGTCAGGCTTCTGGCGTTTGCAAGCATGCAGTTTAGAGGATTTTGTTTTGTTCCAATCTCCTCGCTGTGGATTGTTTTAGAAATGTTCTTACCTCCCTTCTGAGTATGTTTTCCTGGATCTTCTTTGTTCAAGTCTAATGTTTTTCTTCCCGTCCCCTCTTCTTCTAGTTTAACGCCCTCCTGATGAGTGTAGCGAGTCTTCTGGCGAATGTGTGTTTCCCAGGTTTGTTGAGGTGTAGTCCGTCTCTGGCGAGGAGTCCATCGTACAAGTAATTCACACCGTGGTCCAGGAATCCGAATCCTTGTTGTCTGCACCATCGTCTTAGCCAGTTGTTTGCATCAAGGATCCTGTTCCATCTCCTGGTGCCATGCCCGTCTACTGGAAGGATAGAAGAAAAAACTACCTGTGCATCCAGTTCCTTTACTTTCTTCCCCAACTCTTCAAAGTCTTTGCAGATTGTCGGTAGGTCCTTCCTTGCCGTGTCATTGGTGCCAACATGTATCAGAAGAAATGGGTGGACGTCCTTGGAGTTGAAGAGCTTTGGTATCCTATCGGTCACATCCTTGATCATCGCACCTGGAAGGCAGCATACTTCTCTTGCAGTTATGTCCGGTCTGCAGATGGCTGCTTCTGTGCCTCTCAGTAGTGAGTCTCCCACCACCACCACTCTTCGTTGCTTCTTGGCTGTACTTTTTGCTGTCACTTGTTGCTGTGTGCCCTTTTCTTTTTTGCTTGCTGGTATTGCTTCATCCTTAGGTGTGCCATCTTCATCCTCTACAAAGATTTGATATCGGTTCTTCAGTTGTGTGGTTGGTGATTTCTCCATGGTCTTCTTGCTTCTTTTGGTCACATGCTTCCACTCATCTGCATTTGGAGGTTCTCTGACACTTTTTTCACCTTCTGTGACTAGTAGAGATGCTTCTGTTCTGTCTAGAAAGTCTTCATTCTCTTTGATGAGTTTCAAAGTTGCTATTCTTTCTTCCAGACCCCGCACCTTTTCTTCTAAAAGGGCCACTAGTCTACACTTCTGACAGGTGAAATTTAATTCTTCTTCTGGTCGATCTGTGAACATGTAGCACATGCTGCAGCTCACCATGTAGGTTGTCACATCTGCCATGTTGCTCCTAGATCCTGCTGACTTGCTGTGTGTTTTCCTTCTTGTGTAATCTACTCAGCCAAGCTCTCTTGCAATAATGTCCTACATCGGTTTGGTGATTCTTTCCAAGCAGCTGGTCCCGGCTGTACCCAACGATCTTCTAGCTTAGGGAGACTCTTCGGTTTCCCAGAAGACACCTGGAATATGCAAATTAGCCTCCTCAAGCTTGAATCCCTGGTTTCAAGTGAGAATATTGATCTTCAATTGGCTAGAAAGAAACTTAAATTTTCTCATGAAAGCTGTCACCAAGGAGAACATTTCATGTGCAAAGAGGCCTTTGCCTTGCAGCTTGGTATTCAGCTCATTCATTAGTGTAGTCACATCAATGGCAAAGGCCAGATCTGCTATCCAGTGCTTATCTGAGAATTCAGGGATGTCTTTGCCTTTCATTTGACAAAATGTCTGAATCTCAGCTCTCAGGTCCCATACTCTTTTAAGCACCTTCCCAAGGCTGAGCTACCTCACAGCTGTGTGGTAGCCTATGTCACTATGTTCACTTTCTTGTTCCTCCAACAGTGAAACAAATTGTCTGTGATTCAGTGCTCTTGCCCTGATGAAATTAACTGTCTTAGTTACAACATCAACAACATGGCTGATTTGTAGCACCGACTTGCACAGCACTTCTTGATGTATAATGCAATGCAAAAATATCAATTTCTGTTCTGGGTTTATTTCATTCACTTTATCTTGCATCCGCTTCAAAAGTCCAACATTTTTCCCTGTCATATTTGGACATCCATCGGTTATAACACTTACTAATGTGTTCCATTTTAAGCCCAGTTTGTCCACGGATGCATTTACTTCGGTGAACAAATCACTCCCTTTCGTGGTACCTTTCAATGATCGCAAAGCTACCAGCTCTTCAGTCATCTCAAAGTTATTTGTTATTCCGCGTACAAAGATAAGTAACTGGGCAGTATCACGGACATCACAGCTCTCGTCCAGAGCCAGGGAAAAAAAAATAAAATGATCAACTTTGTTTTTAAGCTGCAACTCCAAATTCCCCGCAATGTCTTCTACCCGTCTTGTTACGGTTCGCCTGGAGAGGGACACATGTGAAAATGCTTCTTTTTTCTCAGGACAAATTATTGCTACAGAGTCCACCAAACATTCTTTCACAAACTCCCCATCAGAGAATGGCTTACTGTTTCTAGCAATTTTGTGGGATATTACAAAGCTTGTCCTGATGGCTGCATCCCTGGATGCGTGGAGCTTTGTAAAAAATCTTTTCTGCGTTTGCAGTTTTGATAGCAAATCTTCAGATGCCCGTGCCCGCTCTGCCTCTGTCAAGTTCTTGTATTTCTGTGCATGTTTTGTTTCGTAATGGCGATTTAAATTATAATCTTTAAACACAGCTATTTGCTCTCCACAAACTAAGCACACAGCTTTGCCTTTGGTTTCAGTAAATAAATATTTAGAAGTCCATTCCTTGTTAAAAACTCTGCATTCTCCATCAATCTTTCTTTTTTTAGCAGACATATGTAAGGGCTAATTCTTCTGATGGGAGTCATGATTCTCTGCAGAAGGAGAAAATGCAGTTTTATACAATAAATATTGCAAGGTTTCTTTTCTTCATGAGTACTATTAATTTATGGCGGGCGGGTTACATGATACATATGATGGGCATTCATTTTGGTGCCCCCATAATGTCCAGATCTCATTTGTGCCCCCATAATGTCCAGATTTCATTCATTAGTGCCCCCATTATGTCCAGATTTCATTCATTAGTGCCCCCATAATGTCCAGATTTCATTAGTGCCCCCATAATGTCCAGATTTCATTTGTGCCCCCATAATATCCAGATTTCATTAATTAGTGGCCCCATAATGTCCAGATTTCATTAGTGCCCCCATAATGTCCAGATTTCATTTGTGCCCCCATAATGTCCAGATTTCATTTGTGCCCCCATAATGTCCAGATTTCATTAATTAGTGCCCCCATAATGTCCAGATTTCATTAGTGCAGATAATAACCCAGTGCACAAGTACTGAGGAGCAGATAATAACCCAGTGCACAAGTACTGAGGAGCAGATAATAACCCAGAGCACAAGTACTGAGCAGATAATAACCCAGTGCACAAGTACTGAGGAGCAGATAATAACCCAGTGCACAAGTACTGAGGAGCAGATAATAACCCAGAGCACAAGTACTGAGGAGCAGATAATAACCCAGAGCACAAGTACTGAGCAGATAATAACCCAGTGCACAAGTACAGAGGAGCAGATAATAACCCAGTGCACAAGTACTGAAGAGCAGATAATAACCCAGAGCACAAGTACTGAGGAGCAGATAACCCAGAGCACAAGTACAGAGGAGCAGATAACCCAGAGCACAAGTACTGAGGAGCAGATAACCCAGAGCCCAAGTACAGCGGAGCAGATGACCCAGTGCGCAAGTACTGAGGAGCAGATAACCCAGAGCCCTTACCACCGACCACCGGCACCGTCCGACTCCACAAGTGACCTCAGTACAGCGCTGCAGTGCCACACAGAACACCGGCGTCCGGCGCAACGGAGCAGAGCAGCAGCACGTGTCACGCTGAGGGACGTCACCTGCTGCTGGCGCTTCCCTGATGCGGAAGTGCCAGCGGCGGTCAGCGCCTCTCAGCGGACAGGAGTTTGAATGCAGGGCGCACAGGCGCAGGCGTGGCTGAAGGGAAGGGGAGCCGAGCGGTGCCTGGGGCGGCGGGCGGCGGGCCGTTTACAACCGTCAGGCGGGCCGGATGCGGCCCGCGGGCCGCATCTTGCCCAGATCTGACCTAGAGAATTACAATGGCAGGTTAGTTTTAGCATTTAATGAACCTAGCAAAAAAGTCAAGCAAAAAACAAGTGTGGGATTGCACTTTTTTTGCAATCTCACCGCACTTGGAATTTTTTTCCTGTTTTCTAGTAAAAGACATGGTAAAACCAATGGTGTCGTTCAAAAGTACAACTCGTCCCGCAAAAAATAAGCCCTCACATGACCATATTGACGGAAAAATAAAAAAGTTATGGCTCTGGGAAGGAGGGAAGTGAAAAATGAAAACGCAAAAACGAAAAAGGGCCGCGACTTGAAGGGGTTAAAACCCATAAGAATAATCTTACTCTCATCTGTCCATACAATGTTGTGTCACTTTTCTAGGCCTTCATCTTGTTTTCAGCAATGGTACTTTACAAATGTTTCTTGCAAATAGTTTGGCTTCATATCGGCGTCTTCTGATGGTTACAGGACTCACGGGTAACTGAAGATCTTCTTTGATCTTCCTGGAGTTGATCATTGGATGCTTCTTTGCCATTCTTGTTATTCTATGATCTATGCAGAAGGTAGTATTTATTTTCCTATCATGTGTCTCGAGTTTTTTTTGCCATTTAAAACCTTGAAAATCTTTTTAGCTGAGCAGCCAATTGTTTTCTGCACTTCTTTATATGTTTTCCCCTCTGCAATCAACTTCTCAAAGAAAGTTCTTTTTCCTTCAGTACAATGTCTGGAACAAACCATTTTACACACTGAGCAAAGACTAAAACCAGCAGGTACATTTAGTGCCCCCCTTCTTTAAATAATGGCCATAATTGACACCTATATCTTTAAGCTGTGTGCACACGATGCGGAATTACTGCGGATCCACAGCGGATTTTTCCGCGCAGAAAGGCTGCAGTTCCGCACAGTGATTTACAGTACAATGTAAATCAATAGAAAAAAAAAGGTGTGCTAATGGTGCGGAAAAATCCGCATGAAAACCGCTGCAGAACAAAAGAAGTAGCATGCTACTTCTTTTGTGCGGAACTGCAGTGTTTCTGACCCCTTCCATAATAGAAATCCGCAGGGGGAAAAACGCAGAAAATCAGCACAAAATCCGCCACAAATCCACACCTGCGTTTTCTGCCAGGAGATGCGGATTTTGTGCGGAAAATTCTGCACCCCAATCCGCAACTTGTGCACATAGCCTTACAGAATAAATGACCTCACTAATTAAAGTCCGCTAAGCTATTAAGCAGAACACCATGAAATGTGCCAATTACACCCAATTAGCAGTGTACATGTCATGACTGTTGATTCTGTTGGTTGCCCATTACTCACCTACACCTAGGTATGAATTTTTTCCCAAATTGTATGATTTTTTCTGCCAAAAACAGTAATTAAACACATTAGTGATGTTTGACTGCTATTATTTTGCACATAACGTATCAATATCTTATCAGATACAGATGACCCTATTAGAAAGCATTTATGGTCAAATATTAAACATTTTCCTTCTGACTCTGCTTTTATGGCGTCAGCTAATTAATTGGTGTAAAATTAACCCTAAAAATCATTAAATCATTAAGTGTAGATGAGTTCAGTTGAAATGTACTGTAAGTAGAAATGGCAGACAAGTTGAATATATCCTGGGTCATGTTGGCCTGTCTGGAAATGCTATGTTTATCCATCAATATAAATTATGCACAATGTTGATGATAGAGTTACTAGAAATAACAGTAACTGAGAGCTTGTGCTGAAAATAAACCGTTCGTAATATTAGAAATAGACCGACTCGTCATCCTTGTACCCCTTCAGTGAACCTCTACCCCTTTGTGATCTCCCGCAGACATGTCAGAAATTCTACTAGATACAAATATATAACCCAGACACAGTTCCAGAGCCACTTTTAGCAGGGACTTCAGCAAAAATCATGCCATCTTTTCTAATGATATCCAGTTCCTCTGTCTGCAGAGAAAGCTAACTTTACAGCCTCTATTAGGGCTATGTCTCCACAGAACGTCTTTATGGTGGGCCTCCCGCAGCGGAGATGCCACAGTGATGTCTGCGGAAGTATTTAATGCTGAGGATGTCACTCCGATATAGATGCTGGGATCAGAAACACTCAGCTCTTGTCAATTTACGCTGCAGATGTTTTTCAACTCATGTGAATAAATATAATTTTATTTCATAGAGCACCAACATATTCATCAGCACTTTACAACTAAACATAAATGAGACTTTTTAAAATCTCCTTTAATGTAAAACACAACAGATTTTCTAAAACCCCATGACCGCGTATAGCCAATAAAGGATCCTTTCCGTAAGACATCCCCCACCTCAACTACCCTGTTCCCTTTTAAACCATTCCATTTAGCTACCCAAGAAAACACACCACCACGTTAATTTCTTTTGGATAATTTGGCCACAGCGGCCATTTTATTAACAAACAAATACATAAATAACAACATGTAAACATTGTAAATGTAAAAACCTCGAGGGGAGGGTTCTTGGAGCTAAAAAATCTGGCTCATAATAGGCAGAGAGCCTACCCAAAAATTTAACCAAAAACACCTATTTACCCTCAGCCGTAACCACCAGAAATTACCGACCCCGGCCTCTAGCTCAAAATGTGTCACGGCAATTCCCCCGTTCCGAGACACAAAACTCGCCACCGTCCTATTCAATTTCACCCTGGCCCTGTTAATCCCTTTACGGAAACGGGCCTCCCACCACGTCCGCCGTGGCACAATGTCCGACCATACCGTCAGTATACCAGGAAAAGATACCCACAGTCTCAACAAGTCGAAACGGATATCCCGAATCAGTTCCCTCACTGGTTTTGCCCCCAAATCGTTACCTCCTAGGTGAACCACCAAGATGTCCGGGGGGTGATCCAAACAGGCGGTGTGGGAGAATTCCGGCAACAAGTTACGCCACAACATACCACGAAGACCCATCCAACGAATGACCACTGCCTCCCGACCAAAACCCAGTTGCCTACCATTCGACCTAGCATCAGCCCGGAGGGCACCCCAGTAAACAAAAGAGTGTCCAACAATCCAAGCCAAGAAGGGGGTCCAACCTGGAAAACATAACCACAATTAACAATACGCAAAAACACACACCCCCAGCATCGCCGACTTAATGTCGCACATAAGACAGATAACGATTAGAACTTCATCTGCCTATTTTTTTATTCACATCCGGCCCCAGACCCAAACCATCGGCCTCGGACGCGGCCTGTTGTGAATTCCGCTCTTGGGCTCCCTCCGGTGGTTGTAAGTGGCACTTTTGTGAGTTCTGCTCTTGGGCTCCCTCTTGTGGTTTCAAGTGGTATGGCTGCTCCTTGGAGTTAGCTGTCATCAGCTGCCTCCACTTATCGTCTCTTCTGCTTGGCTATTTAGGCCTGGCTGTTCCTTCAGCCAGTGCCACTTGTAAATGGTTCCTGGTTGGATTCACATCTCTTAGGATTTCCCTGTTATCCTGACCAGTTCAGCTAAGCTAAGTTTTTGCTTGCGCTTTTCTGTTCACAGATTGTGGACTTATCCGTTCAGTGCTTTCTATTTTTGTCTAGCGTTATCAGTATGAATTATTTCTGTCTTGCTGGAAGCTCTGGGAAGCAGATTTACCCTCCACACCTTTAGTCAGGTGTGGAGATTTTTTTGTAAACTCTGCGTGGATTTTTGTAGTGTTTTATACTGACCGCACAGTATTCCATCCTGTCCTATCTATCAAGCTAGACTGGCCTCCTGTGCTCATCCTGGTTTCATTCTGTGTATGTCTTTTTCCTCTCCACTCACAGTCATTATTTGTGGGGGCTAATCTATCCTTTGGGGATTTTCTCTGAGGCAAGATAGTTTTCCTGCTTCTGTCTTTAGGGGTAGTTAGCTCTTAGGCTGTGACGAGATGCCTAGGGAGAGTTAGGAGCATTCCACGGCTACTTCTAGTGTTGTGTTGAGCTTAGGGACTGCGGTCAGTACAGTTACCACTTCCTTCAGAGCTCGTTCCATGTTGCTCCTAGACCACCGCATCATAACAGTACAAGTGGCCAAAAATGAATTAAATGCATCTCAAAAGAAGGAAAAGAAAGTTCTGAACCATTTTTTTTTTCTGTGCTCTGGTTTGTCTTTTTTTTCCTCTTGATATCTGGGTGGTTCAGGATATATGCTTTGGCATGGATATTCAGGGTTTGTTTTCTCGTGTGGATCAACTTGCTGCAAGAGTACAGAGTATCCAGGACTATGTTGTCCAGACTCCGGATTTAGAACCCAGAATTCCTACTCCTGATTTGTTTTTTGGGGACAGATCCAAGTTTTTGAACTTTAAAAATAACTGCAGATTGTTTTTTGCTTTGAAACCCCATTTTTCTGGTGATCCCATTCAGCAAGTAAAAATCATCATATCCTTGCTGCGTGGTGACCCTCAAGACTGGGCTTTTTCTCTTGAAACAGGGGATCCGGCATTATTGAATGTTGATGCATTTTTTCAAGCGCTCGGATTATTGTATGACGAACCTAATTCTGTGGATCATGCAGAAAAAACCCTGTTGGCCTTGTGTCAAGGTCAGGAAGCGGCAGAGTTATACTGCCAGAAATTTAGAAAATGGTCTGTGCTTACTAAATGGAATGAAGAGGCTCTAGCTGCTATTTTCAGAAAAGGTCTTTCTGAAGCCCTTAAAGATGTTATGGTGGGCTTTCCTACACCTGCCAGTTTGAGCGAATCTATGTCTCTAGCCATTCAGATCGATCGGTGTCTGCGTGAGCGCAAAGCTGTGCACCATATGGCAGTATCCTCTGAACAGAGTCCAGAACCTATGCAATGTGATACGATTTTGACTAGAACAGAACGGCAGGAATTCAGACGTCAGAATAGGCTGTGTTTTTACTGTGGTGATTCTGCTCATGTTATCTCTGATTGCCCTAAGCGTACTAAGAGAGTCGCTAGGTCTGTTACCATTAGTACTATACAGCCTAAATTTCTCTTATCTGTGACCCTGATTTGCTCATTGTCGTCCTTTTCTGTCATGGCATTTGTGAATTCAGGCGCTGCCCTGAACTTAATGGACTTAGAATTCGCCAGGCGCTGTGGTTTTTCCTTGCAGCCTTTGCAGAGCCCTATTCCTTTGAGGGGTATTGATGCTACACCCTTGGCCAAGGATAAACCTCAGTACTGGACACAGATGACTATGTACATGGCTCCAGCACATCAGAAAGATTGCCGTTTTCTGGTGTTGCATAACCTGCATGATGTTGTTGTACTGGGTTTTCCATGGTTACAGGAACATAATCCGGTGCTGGATTGGAAAACTATGTCGGTGACTAGTTGGGGTTGTCAAAGGGTACATAGTGACGTTCCTTTGATGTCAATTTCCTCTTCCCCCTCTTCTGAGGTCCCTGAGTTTTTGTCGGATTTCCAGGATGTATTTGATGAGCCCAAGTCCAGTTCCCTTCCTCCGCACAGGGACTGTGATTGTGCTATTAACTTGATTCCTGGTTGCAAGTTCCCTAAGGGCCGACTTTTCAATCTGTCTGTGCCAGAGCATGCCGCCATGCGGAGTTATGTTAAGGAGTCTTTGGAGAAGGGGCATATTCGACCCTCTTTGTCACCATTGGGAGCGGGTTTCTTTTTTGTTGCTAAGAAGGATGGCTCCTTGAGACCCTGTATTGATTATCGTCTTCTTAATAAGATCACGGTCAAATTCCAATACCCCTTGCCTTTGCTTACTGATTTGTTTGCTCAGATTAAGGGGGCTAGTTGGTTTACTAAGATTGACCTCCGAGGGGCATATAATCTTGTTCGTATTAAACAGGGTGACGAATGGAAAACTGCGTTTAATACGCCCGAAGGCCATTTTGAATATCTTGTGATGCCATTTGGGCTCTCTAATGCTCCATCTGTGTTCCAGTCTTTCATGCATGATATTTTCTGCAATTATCTTGATAAATTCATGGTCGTATATTTGGATGATATTTTGATTTTTTACGATGATTGGGAGTCTCATGTGAAGCAGGTCAGGATGGTGTTCCAGATCCTTCGTGATAATGCTTTGTTTCTGAAGGGGTCTAAGTGCCTATTCGGAGTTCAGAAGGTGTCTTTTTTGGGTTTTATTTTTTCTCTCTCGTATATAGAAATGGATCCTGTTAAGGTCCAAGCTATTCATGACTGGATCCAACCCACATCTGTGAAGGGCCTTCAAAAATTTTTGGGCTTTGCTAATTTCTATCGCCGTTTCATTGCTAACTTTTCCAGTGTGGTTAAGCCATTACTGATTTGACGAAGAAAGGCGCTGCTGTGACAAATTGGTCATCTGAGGCTGTTGAGGCCTTTCAGGAGCTTAAACGCCGATTTACTTCTGCCCATGTGTTGCGTCAGCCGGATGTTTCTCTTCCTTTTCAGGTTGAGGTCGACGCTTCTGAGATTGGGGCAGGGGCCGTTTTGTCTCAGAGGGAGTCTGATGGTTCTTTGATGAAACCGTGTGCTTTTTTTTCCAGAAAGTTTTCGCCTGCGGAATGCAATTATGATGTCGGCAATCGGGAGTTGTTGGCTATGAAGTGGGCGTTTGAGGAGTGGCGACATTGGCTTGAGGGAGCTAAACACCGCGTTGTTTGTCCTGACCGATCATAAGAATCTGATTTACCTCGAGTCGGCCAAGCGGCTGAATCCTAGACAGGCTCGATGGTCCCTGTTTTTCTCCCGTTTTGATTTTGTGGTCTCGTATCTTCCGGGATCTAAGAATGTTAAGGCTGATGCCCTCTCTAGGAGTTTTTCGCCTGATTCTCCTGGAGTCCTTGAGCCGGTTGGCATTCTTAAGGAGGGGGTGATTCTTTCTGCTATCTCCCCTGATTTGCGGCGGGTGCTTCAGGAATTTCAGGCTGATAGGCCTGACCGCTGTCCAGTGGGGAAGCTGTTTGTTCCTGATAGATGGACAAGTAAGGTTATTTCTGAGGTTCATTGTTCAGTGTTGGCTGGTCATCCTGGTCAGGATGGTACCAGAGATTTGGTTGCTAGGTCCTTTTGGTGGCCTTCCTTGTCGAGCGATGTGCGTGCATTTGTGCAGTCCTGTGGGACTTGCGCCCGGGCCAAGCCTTGCTGTTCCCACGCTAGTGGGTTGCTTTTGCCTTTGCCGGTCCCTGAGAGGCCCTGGACGCATATTTCCATGGATTTTATTTCGGATCTTCCTTTTTTCCCAGAAGATGTCTGTTATCTGGGTTGTTTGTGACCGGTTCTCTAAAATGGTCCATCTGGTACCTTTGCCTAAGTTGCCTTCCTCCTCAGATCTGGTTCCATTATTTTTTCAGCATGTGGTTCGTTTGCATGGCATTCCGGAGAATATTGTCTCTGACAGAGGTTCTCAGTTTGTCTCTAGATTTTGGCGGGCCTTTTGTGCTAGGATGGGCATTGATTTGTCTTTTTCTTCGGCGTTTCATCCTCAGACTAATGGCCAAACTGAGCGAACTAATCAGACCTTGGAGACCTATTTGAGATGCTTTGTGTCTGCTGATCAGGATGATTGGGTGTCTTTCTTGCCGTTGGCCGAGATTGCCCTTAATAATCGGGCTAGTTCGGCTACTTTGGTTTCACCTTTCTTTTGTAATTTTGTTTTTCATCCTCGTTTTTCTTCTGGGCAGGTTGAGCCTTCTGATTGTCCTGGTGTTGATTCTGTGGTGGACAGGCTGCAGCAGATTTGGACTCATGTGGTGGGCAATTTGACGTTTTCTCAGGAAAGGGCTCAACGTTTTGCTAACCGCCGTCGGTGTGTTGGTCCCCGGCTTCGTGTGGGGGATTTGGTTTGGTTGTTTTCTCATCATGTTCCTATGAAGGTTTTTTCCCCTAAGTTTAAGCCTCGGTTTATTGGTCCTTATAACATTTCTGAAATTATTAACCCTGTGTCTTTTCGTTTGGCTTTCCAGCCTCTTTTGCCATTCATAATGTTTTCCATAGATCTTTGTTGCGGAGATATGTGGTGCCCGTTGTTCCCTCGATTGACCCTCCTGCCCCGGTGTTGGTTGAGGGAGAGTTGGAATATGAGGTTGAGAAGATTTTGGATTCTCGTTTTTCGAGGCAGAGGCTTCAGTATCTTGTCAAGTGGAAGGGTTATGGCCAGGAGGATAATTCTTGGGTTGTTGCCTCCAATGTCCATGCCACCGATTTGGTTCGTGCTTTTCATTTGGCTCGTCCTGATCGGCCTGGGGGCTCTGGTGAGGGTTCGATGACCCCTCCTCAAGGGGGGGTACTGTTGTGAATTCCGCTCTTGGGCTCCCTCCGGTGGTTGTAAGTGGCACTTTTGTGAGTTCTGCTCTTGGGCTCCCACTTGTGGTTTCAAGTGGTATGGCTGCTCCTTGGAGTTAGCTGTCATCAGCTGCCTCCACTTATCGTCTCGTCTGCTTGGCTATTTAGGCCTGGCTGTTCCTTCAGCCAGTGCCACTTGTAAATGGTTCCTGGTTGGATTCACATCTCTTAGGATTTCCCTGTTATCCTGACCAGTTCAGCTAAGCTAAGTTTTTGCTTGCGCTTTTCTGTTCACAGATTGTGGACTTATCCGTTCAGTGCTTTCTATTTTTGTCCAGCGTTATCAGTATGAATTATTTCTGTCTTGCTGGAAGCTCTGGGAAGCAGATTTACCCTCCACACCTTTAGTCAGGTGTGGAGATTTTTTTGTAAACTCTGCGTGGATTTTTGTAGTGTTTTATACTGACCGCACAGTATTCCATCCTGTCCTATCTATCAAGCTAGACTGGCCTCCTGTGCTCATCCTGGTTTCATTCTGTGTATGTCTTTTTCCTCTCCACTCACAGTCATTATTTGTGGGGGGCTAATCTATCCTTTGGGGATTTTCTCTGAAGCAAGATAGTTTTCCTGCTTCTGTCTTTAGGGGTAGTTAGCTCTTAGGCTGTGATGAGATGCCTAGGGAGAGTTAGGAGCATTCCACAGCTACTTCTAGTGTTGTGTTGAGCTTAGGGACTGCGGTCAGTACAGTTACCACTTCCTTCAGAGCTCGTTCCATGTTGCTCCTAGACCACCGCATCATAACAGCGGCCCCAATCCTAAAAGAGTGCGAACCGAAATTATCCGGGTTAACACCCAGGAATCCCAAGCCTTTCTTCAAAATGGCTACAAATTGGAAACGTGATAGAAAATCCTCTTCTTGGTGTTGTAACAAAGGGCCTGACCTGACCAGGCACAAACTCCAATATGCTTCCAAACAGAGTTGCGGGCACATCCCGCTACCAGCCGCCCTTCCTAACACTACCTTCTTTCCCCTGCCCAGCTGATCCGTCTTTGAACGCCTTATACAAAAAGCGATACCACCATCCCAAAAAACCACATCTTCTGCCAAAAGACCACCCGACCTGTCCTTGCTTGGGGAAACCAATTCTCCCAAACGCAAAGCACCAAAAAATGCTAAAGAAAAGGTCAACCGAAACAGTACCGCCTCGAACTGAGAAGAACAAATGAAACCTAAGGCCTCACCTAACCGCTGCAACATCCCAAAATAAATGGGCCTACGCTTATCAAAAGTCACATTACCTTTGTGAAAACCCTTCAATGCCTGCCGTATCACAAAGTCCTTTGTAATGTCCCTTAACCCTTGCAGCTGAAAACCGAAAGCCAAACCTGCTATAAACTTGTTTAACCTAGACACAGACCAACCCCACTCCACCACCTTACCTATCAGGGCCAATAACGCCATTGTCCTATCGCTATCGGACTCAGCCGAGCCACATTGGGCCAACCAACCTTCCCACATGGCCCATGACGCCATATAATCTGATCATGTCCTGTTTGACACTGAAGCTTGGATCAATCGGCCTCCCCTTCCATAACAACCTGCCACCGATGCAAAGGACATGCTGTTCCTATGGAAGAAAAAGAAAAAAGAAGCCCAAAGAGGTGCACACTGAGCCAGAATATTCAACATAAACAAATCTTTATTGAGACCAAACTTCAGTGCTAAACATTAAAAACATACATTAAAAACAGCATAAAACATATGCCTACACACACTAATTTCAATGTCCTCTGTATGGGGACATGATAGAAACCAGACCCCCTAGGACAAATAATCCTGTAATGTAACTCCGTGAGTTGAAGATAGGATAAAGTCTTGATAATGCAGATAAGTATCCAATGGTAAAGTCCTGGCGTAATTTGATAATGTCTAAGATAGATATCTGACAGTTGTCATATATAGTAATATAATGATATAAATAAACTTGGATAGCAAGCTGTACGCATGCATATGTCCACTTTATATGTATGTTTAGTGCTAGACAATAAACCCTTCATATGTTGTGGGTACAGCAGTACATATAAACAATATCATAATACATTTTGATGATGACTAAATGTCGCCAGAACTAAAGCCACAGGCACCACCCACTGCATGTAAAAATGAACATGATATATATACTCACTAGGAGACAGGGTCTGGATGCTCCCTACGCGTATCGCCACTCTTGGTGGCTTCGTCAGGGGAAGTAATGGTTCTCAAGTCGTGTCCAGCATATATAGCGTAAGTGCACTTACTCATTGGTCAGCTAATGCCGACACCTGTGTTCGGCAGTCGCTGGCCAATGTTACCAGTCAAAAGTCCTGAGTGGGGATATATAAAACCAGTCTTTATTCGTTGAAGGTCTAATTGTTTCACGGTTCCCCTCCCCTCTCTGCTGTGCAAAATAGGTTCCGATAGGTGCAATGAAGCCTGTGGGAAGTCCCCTTAGTTACAGAGCGTCTTGGAGACCTGACACCAGTCCAATAGGTAACGTCCGTTTGTTGCGCCTGCGCAGAGCGATCAAAATACAGGGCGTCTTGGTTACAAAGCGTCTTAGAAACGAGACGCTGGCCTGCTGATACAGGTCGCCTGTTGCGCCTGCGCAAGGTGCTGATGCTGAACCCTGGCGCCAATCCTATGATTAGCGTTTGCTTAATGCGCTTGCGCGGTGTCTGCAGTGAGGTCATCTCTATTACACAGCGTCTTGGAGCTCCATCGCTGATCAAGTAATATTGATCTCCTATTGCGCCTGCGCAGTGCTGTAAAGATCCGGGAAAGCCCTATCTATTGCAAAGCGTTACGGGCATCAGTTACCAGCTCTATGATGTACTTCTTATGCGTCTATGCGATGCAGTCCTCCTAGTTACCAAGCGTCTAAGAATCCGGACACTGGTCCACTATTGTGAGTACGTTTTGCACCTGCACAATGTTATCCTGAGGAAAAATCACCCCTCTATGTACAGTAATAAATGTCTATTTCCCTCAGCTGTACTAGGAAGTCTAGTCCATATCTAGCCAATCCTCTGTATCTATGCTGACTTGCAGCTATATGTATTGGGATGTCCCACTATTCTTTGTATTTTAGGTGACGTCATGTTGCCAAGTAACCACCACTCCCTTGCTGGGTCCATATGAATAGACATGGCTATATACATAACATTCATTTAACCTTTGAAATATCCTTGTCCACAGTGGAATTTCTAGATTTAAGACTCATCCGTCAAAACGACATTATATATACAGACCTGTTCCGGAAAAACACGGCAGCTAATGGATTATTGGATTTCAAAAGTTTTCATCCCCATCATCTGAAGAAAAATCTACCAACTGGTCAATTTTACAGAATCCGGAGGAACTGCACCCTACAGAGTGATTTTTGTTCTCAAGCGAAGGCCCTCTCAACGCGTCTGCAGGCAAGAGGTTACCCGAGATCGATTATTAAAAATGCCCTACAGCAAACCAAGTCTATCCCAAGGGCACAACTGCTACAGCCGAGAAATAGACAAGTGGACAATGAACTCAGATATATAACAACATTCCACAACCACTGAAAGGAAGTCTCCGAATTATTCGGGAGACACTGGAACATCTTGAAAACGGACCCTAAGGTGACAGACCTTGTAAAAGAGCGCCCTCTAATTACAGCTAGAAGGGCACCAAATTTACGAGACTCCCTTTCAAGGAGCCATTTTATTAGACCAACCTCGAGACTGGGCAGGGGATGTACCCTTAGAGGTATGTATCCATGTGGGGAATGTAATATCTGCTCGCTGGTAAGCAGGGGCTCCTGCTTTGCCAATCCTCTAGATGGGACTGAGTATAATATAAAGGACTACATGAACTGTAAAACATCCAATGTAATCTATGCTTTGACGTGTTCTTGCCCCAAAACCTATGTGGGGCAGACTTCCCAAGAGCTTCGTAAAAGAGTACAACAGCATATCTCCAATATTAATTGCGCTAAACAAGATATGTCCAAAGGCAAAATGATCTCCACAGTAGCCATGCATTTTCTGCAGGTTCATGCCAGCAATACTCGGGATCTACGGGTTACTGGCCTGCAGAAAATTCCACCCAATATTCGCAGGAGGGACAGACAGGGGGAATTGATCAGACTAGAGGCTCGCTGGATATACCAGTTGGGATCAGTGTCACCAGGGGGCCTCAATGAGGATCTTCTTTATACAGGATTCCTTTTGCCTTAGCTGGGTCCATTTCTATCTATATGTGACAGATCCCAGAGCCTCTATTTGGGCAACCTTGTGAGGATATATGAATATATGCCTCACGGGGAGTATATAGCGAATTTACCTTGCATATGGCTATGGCTATCTTTACAGATTAGGATGATATTGTCAAGTTCATGCCTTGGCTTAAATAAACAACTGGGCATAATTCTTGTAATAGAGCAATGAGAGTTTAGTTATTCAGATTTGTCTATGTCTGTTTACCCTGATTGGTTGATGTTACATATTAAATACAACGAAGAGGACATACTAATATATACATAGGTATTTGGAATTCTAGTATTCGTGTAGTGGTACATCTGGAGATGAGTAAGATAACCAAGTATGCATAACAGTAGGCAGAATAGATAGTGTGAATATCAGCAAGCTTTCAGTGCCTTCCTTTATTGATAGATGGATATGGGAATTGGAAATATTTGATGGAGAGCACTGGTGTATATGTAATTGTTTGTAGAGATAGGTCAAAGTATCTGTATGAGAGCCAAGCGATTATTTGCACAGTGTAGGCATGTGCAGTTATGACAGCCCTAGTATAAGACCGTGAGCAGAGATATCAGGGGCATGTATAGATATAGACCTAAATAGTCAGCCATGTCTATTCATATGGACCCAGCAAGGGAGTGGTGGTTACTTGGCAACATGACGTCACCTAAAATACAAAGAATAGTGGGACATCCCAATACATATAGCTGCAAGTCAGCATAGATACAGAGGATTGGCTAGATATGGACTAGACTTCCTAGTACAGCTGAGGGAAATAGACATTTATTACTGTACATAGAGGGGTGATTTTTCCTCAGGATAACATTGCGCAGGTGCAAAACGTACTCACAATAGTGGACCAGCGTCCGGATTCTTAGACGCTTGGTAACTAGGAGGACTGCATCGCATAGACGCATAAGTAGTACATCATAGAGCTGGTAACTGATGCCCGTAACGCTTTGCAATAGATAGGGCTTTCCCGGATCTTGACAGCACTGCGCAGGCACAATAGGAGATCTATATTACTTGATCAGCGATGGAGCTCCAAGACGCTGTGTAATAGAGATGACCTCACTGCAGGCACCGCGCAAGCGCATTAAGCAAACGCTAATCATAGGATTGGCGCCAGGGTTCAGCATCAGCGCGTCGCGCAGGCGCAACAGGTGACCTGTATCAGCAGGCCAGCGTCTGGTTTGCAGGCGCAACAAACGGACGTTACCTATTGGACTGGTGTCAGGTCTCCAAGACGCTCTGTAACTAAGGGGACTTCCCACAGGCTTCATTGCACCTATCGGAACCGATTTTGCACAGCAGAGAGGGGAGGGGAACCGTGATACAATTAGACCTTCAACGAATAAAGACTGGTTTTATATATCCCCACTCAGGACTTTTGACTGGTAACATTGGCCAGCGACTGCCGAACACAGGTGTCGGCATTAGCTGACCAATGAGTAAGTGCACTTACGCTATATATGCTGGACACGACTTGAGAACCATTACTTCCCCTGACGAAGCCACCAGGAGTGGCGATACGCGTAGGGAGCATCCAGACCCTGTCTCCTAGTGAGTATATATATCATGTTCATTTTTACATGCAGTGGGTGGTGCCTGTGGCTTTAGTTCTGGCGACATTTAGTCATCATCAAAATGTATTATGATATTGTTTATATGTACTGCTGTACCCACAACATATGAAGGGTTTATTGTCTAGCACTAAGCATATGTATAAAGTGGACATCTGCATGCGTACAGCTTGCTATCCAAGTTTTTTGATATCATTATATTACTATATATGACAACTGTCAGATATCTATCTTAGACATTATCAAATTACGCCAGGACTTTACCATTGGATACTTATCTGCATTATCAAGACTTTATCCTATCTTCAACTCAAGGAGTTACATTACAGGATTATTTGTCCTAGGGGGTCTGGTTTCTATCATGTCCCCATACAGAGGACATTGAAATTAGTGTGTGTAGGCATATGTTTTATGCTGTTTTTAATGTATGTTTTTAATGTTTAGCACTGAAGTTTGGTCTCAATAAAGATTTGTTTATGTTGAATATTCTGGCTCAGTGTGCACCTCTTTGCGCTTCTTTTTTCTTTTTCTTCCATAGTATTGTACTTATAAGCGCATTGGTAGCACCGGGCATATATGGTGAGAAGTATTTAGGTGGTGCCCGCTCGACTTTCTTTATCTGTCCGACATGCTGTTCCTGTCGCCTCCGAATCTGGAGCCAATTCCCGGAATCGGTCCCACTGCAAACGAGACAAAGCGTCAGCTATATTGTTTTGAACGCCTGGCACGTGCACCGCCGAAATCCATGCATTCAACTCTAAGCATCTCAACACCAATTCCCTGACCAGCCAGATTACTGGGGGGGGAGGAAAAAGATAGGCTGTTAATCACAGACACCATGCTCGAGTTATCACAATGAAAACGTACTCGCCGGTCCCTAAAATTGTCGCCCCAAATAAACACCGACACCACAATTGGGAACAGTTCTAACAATGCCAAATTCTTGGTAAGCCCATTCTTTTGCCAATCTTCAGGCCAAACCCCCACACTCCATTTTCCTCCACAATAGGCCCCATAACCAACTCCACCCGCTGCGTCTGTGTAGATCTCGCAGTCAAAGGCATTCAGATCCTCCCGCTGAATAAGCGACCTGCCATTATAGCTTTCCAAAAAATGTTGCCAAACAAGAAGGTCGTCCTTATGCTCTCTACCCAAACGGATAAAATGATGGGCCGAACGGACTCCCGCCATCGCCCTGGACAATCCGCGGCAAAAAATCCTGCCCATCGGCATAATACGGCAAGCAAAATTCAGGCGGCCCAGCAACGACTGCAACTCCTTCAGAGTGGTCTTGCGCAATTTTCCAATCCTGCCCACCTCCTGCTTAAGCAACAGCAACTTATCGTCCGGCAACCTACACTCCATTTTTTCGGAATCAATGAGAATCCCTAGAGAACTCAAGACCTTGCAGGGGCCCTCCGTTTTATCCTGTGCCAAAGGAACACCAAACTGTCTGGCCACCCATTCCATGGTAGCAAGTAGATGACCACACACCGCAGAATCCGGTGGACCAACAAACAAAAAGTCATCCAAGTAGTGAATGACTGAAGGAACAGCCGACACGTCTCTCACTACCCATTCCAAAAAGGTACTGAAAGTCTCAAACAATGCACAAGAAATCGAACATCCCATAAGCAAACACCTATCCAAGTAAAAAAAAAACTCCCACCAACAACCTAACAAAGGAATGCTCTGCGGGTGCACCGGCAAAAGCCTAAAAGCTGATTTGATGTCTGTTTTTGCCAACAATGCCCCAGGCCCGTACTTTCGCACCCACTGGACAGCCGCATCGAACGAGGTATAAACAACGGAGCACAACTCCTCCGCAATCCCATCATTAACCGAGGATCCCTTGGGATATGACAGGTGCTGAATTAGCCGGAACTTGTTCGGCTCCTTCTTGGGCACCACCCCAAGCGGGGAAACAATTACGTCAGCCATGGGCAGCGAACTAAACGGCCCCGCCATTCTTCCCAATTTGACCTCTTTTGCCAACTTAGCCAAAACAACCTCCGAATGCAAACTAGCCGATCTCAAGTTTTTTGTAGAAAAGGGGACAACATGCGTCGGGTAAGGGATCTTAAACCCCTCAAGAAAACCATCCCTAATAACCTCCGCCTTTTGATAATCCGGGTATCCATTTAGATAGGGGGCCATCTTTTGAAGCCTCACCGGAGTCACCCCCTTGACCGCCACCCACTGATGGCTTACCCCGCGATTTCTTGAAACACTTAGCAGCCCCATGTGAGGCCCCGTTGCAATGGGAGCACACGTGTTTAAACTTACAGGTGGCGCCATACTTACACTGGCCGTCGTTAAACTGCCAGCATGTCCCCGTTCTTTCCTTTGCCCCCTGTGACCCCTGTCCTCCTCCACCTTGTCCTGACTGCTTACTGCTAGCCCCCCGCCCCCTTGAAAGGACTGCCCATATCGCACCGGTGCCATCACCTTCAACCACAATCCAATGTCCTTTTGGTCCCATCTTATCTCGGGCCTCACCGCTTTCTGCTGCCTGAACTGTTCATCGTATCGCAGCCAGGCCTGGCCCCCGTAGGTAGGATGTGCTTCTCCAATAGCATCCAAAAAACCAAACAGACCTGAGCAATTTCTCCCCTATAACACTTGCCAGAATGGCAAAGGCCTGCTGCCAGTTAACGAACGTCTGAGGAATAAGGCGCCAATGCCTCTTTTCTTCCTCCTCCTTTTTGCTATCGTCTTTCTTTCCTTTATCCAAATTAAATTTTTCTAAAGGAAGGAGAGAGAAAATCTCTATGTATTCGTTGTATTGTAGCAAAAGGATAAAATTTAACCTTTATTAGGTATATATTAAAAATAGGCCTCAAATAGGACCTGACTACTGACCAAAAAATATTAAAACAAACCAAAATGGGAAACCAAGCGTGATATGTGCCCTATTACCTACACAGAATGGGAAAACGAGAAACAGACAGACAAATACAAATAACATATACTCTGCAGCACTGACCGTGCCAATATTGAGTTACCAATCCACAATAGTCCTTGTAGGCTCACACAGAGTGGGCCAACTATTGAACAACCTAGCTAGACATAAATATTTGACACAGGACGCACCTCTATATAAAGGTATTGTAGCTATAACCGTGTCTGTACAAACAAAAATAGTATGTCACCTTGTCACAGCTGGTTTCTGGACCAAAGAGTGTTCTTATAATGTGTCACTGGTAGACAACATGTCATCACTCTACCAAAATATATACACCCAGATTGGAATAATGTCAGTGCAGAGTAGCAGACCACATATGCAGCATTATAAGATGCCCAACAATTGAAAATACCCTTCCATATAGCTTAGGGATACATATTGACTCATTTACACATGCTATGAGTGTTCCCTGAAGGGTTCAGTTGTGGCATTCTTAAAGGGTTAAATGATGGTGGGATATAATAACGGGAACGCTGTGATACACGAGATCAGTCATATAACCACCATGTAAATTGGTTAGATCTCACCGCGTGCTCAACTCATCACCAGCTGATCCTCTTTCCTTGTCCACCTCATATCTTGACCCTGCAGCACCACTCTGTAAATGATTAAGGGTCAAGATATGAGGTGGACGAGGAAAGAGGATCAGCAGGTGATGAGTTGAACACGCGGTGAGATCTAACCAATTTACATGGTGGTTATATGACTGATCTCGTGTATCACAGCGTTCCCGTTATTATATCCCACCATCATTTAACCCTTCAAGAATGCCACAACTGAACCCTTCAGGGAACACTCATAGCATGTGTAAATGAGTCAATATGTATCCCTAAGCTATATGGAAGGGTATTTTCAATTGTTGGGCATCTTATAATGCTGCATATGTGGTCTGCTACTCTGCACTGACATTATTCCAATCTGGGTGTATATATTTTGGTAGAGTGATGACATGTTGTCTACCAGTGACACATTATAAGAACACTCTTTGGTCCAGAAACCAGCTGTGACAAGGTGACATACTATTTTTGTTTGTACAGACACGGTTATAGCTACAATACCTTTATATAGAGGTGCGTCCTGTGTCAAATATTTATGTCTAGCTAGGTTGTTCAATAGTTGGCCCACTCTGTGTGAGCCTACAAGGACTATTGTGGATTGGTAACTCAATATTGGCACGGTCAGTGCTGCAGAGTATATGTTATTTGTATTTGTCTGTCTGTTTCTCGTTTTCCCATTCTGTGTAGGTAATAGGGCACATATCACGCTTGGTTTCCCATTTTGGTTTGTTTTAATATTTTTTGGTCAGTAGTCAGGTCCTATTTGAGGCCTATTTTTAATATATACCTAATAAAGGTTAAATTTTATCCTTTTGCTACAATACAGTATTAAATACTATTGGATAAATACACCACGCTTCTTATATCTCTATGTATTCGTCTTTCCAAATCTTTTCTTTCACCTCCTTCTTCAAATGGGCCCCCAGCGGGCCCTCAAAACACACGTAGACCTCGCCTTTTGCCCTATCGTCTAACTTAACGGTTTCACCCTTCCCGGTTTCCATTTGCACCGACACCGACACCCCAGCCACTGAAGATGGCGGCCCACTATCAGAACTCACAATCTCGCTCGGACCCCCTACTCCACAACCAGCAACTGACACCCAAGCCCCAGCGGGTGACGCTCCCACACTATCTGCAACCCCGCCATCCAATCTCCTCAAAATCTGCGACATACCCGCCAAAAGCTCTCTAACACCCGGAACCTCACCACCACCCCCACCCCGCTCAACTAACCCCGAAACACCCGGCACCGGAAAAAGACTGGACATATACTCACGGGGCTGCGCAGGTGCTGTGTCCCCACCAGCCGTGCTTCTTGAATCCTGCCGGTCCCTTTCGTCATGATGCTCATTCCCGGAGTCGTCGATGCCACTCATCTGCCCCAGGCCCGCGCCCCTGGCCTCCACGTCACCAGGGAGGACCGAGACTGGCGAAGGCGACCGGTCCCTCGACCTCCTGCTGGATCTGGATCTGGCAGTCTTTGTGGGTCCTCTGTGTGCTGCAGCCGGACTGTCCCCTCTGGACGCCGCTCCCGCGGAGCGACCGCGACCCGCTCCCTGCCGCAATGCTGTCACCGGCCTGCCCAACATCCTGCTCTGCCGACCTGTCCCCGAGCCAGGTGCACCGTGCTGCTGAGATCCTGGTGCACCCGCCGCTGTCCTTCCCGGATCCTGGCTCCTGGATGATGCCGCTGGGCTCCTCCCTCGCCCCGTCGCTGGTGCCGCCGCCGCCGCTGGAGATGCTCCCCGGCGGGTACAAGCTGTAGATCCCGGCGCTGCGGCGCCCCCTGCTAGGCCGAACCGGAAGTGCGGCCCTGACATCCTGTGCAGCGCCGGTGTCCTGCCGCACCTGCACCGCTCTCCCAGCACCTCATCGCCTCGTGCTGGCAGGGCCGCCTGGTGGATTCCTGCCGGAGGCGGGGGGGGGGAGGGGGCGGGCAAGGTGGCTGCGCCGCGTCCCCCAGGCCCCACAGGGTCCCGGGAGGGGCTCTGCGGCCTGCGCCTGCCGCGCGGTGCTACGTCGGGGGACAGCCTCTCGGGCGGCCTCGTCCTCCTGGTCCTGCTGCCCTGGCTCCCCCTGTCCCCTAGCAGCCCGGTGAGCTGCTCCTCAAGCCATCCGGCCCTCCTGGATCGTGCCTCCCTGCGAAGCTGAGCGACCAAGCTGTCCACGGTGGCCATGGTGAGTAGCTGTGGCAGCAGGTCCACTCACTTCGCCTGTCTCTGACCAACTGATCCCCCTTCCCGCATTTTTCCAAGACCCCCCTCCCCTTTCCACAAAATCCCCGCCCCCATTCCTATCCTACCAATCCCGGGACCCCCTTGTTTAATTTTAAAAGATACTGCACTGCTCCCCATGGCAACGCAGTCATGTGGGGGCTTCCTTTTAGCTGCGCCCCATACAGCCCCCCCTTTATACACATATTAAAATCCACAGCAAGACGTTTTCTGACTTGTATTCTGAAAAGTATTTCCACTTTTGAAGATGCTTTCTGTTTAAATCACTGGCACTGCCTATTTTATGACTTGTGTTTGCAGTCAGTGAATGACTTTGCACAGAGCCAGTACAGCTTTCAGCTAAGAAGTGGATACAAATGGCAAAAAAGAAAAAGTAGGCGCGCACTTACCCTGTTGCGGTGAATATCACTTTATTAGGACATATAAACAAACGGATAGCAGGGAGGGATAGGGTCAGCCACGGACAACGATCGTTTCGTGCTCTACGGCACTTCAACGGGTCCTAATGCTGAGTGGAACAGGAAGGAGTTTTATAGACCCATCTGGATCCCAGACTCCTCCCCCTGGACTCCAAACATAAACAGTGTTACATTTAAAACAAAATGGTATTAAAAACAACAATAATAAAATAGCACATGCTGAGAACTACAAATAAACCGAATACAGCTTTTAGAAACCAAGATTGAGACACTTTTATAAGAAAACCGACATGTCGACTTTGTCATTTAAACCAGATGGTCCTGCTGCGTCTGCGCGCAGGATCCATCTGGCTTCTCTGCGCAGCAGGAGGCGGCGCAAATCCCCTCCTCCCTCAGGCAACGAGACCCGCTCCAAACCCGCAAATCTTAGTACTTGGGCATCTCCTGCATGGCAAGTGTGTAGATGGTCTATTAACCTTGGAGCTCCTTTCCCTGTTCTAATGGAGTAAAAATGCTCCCTAATCCGAACAAACAGTGGGCGGAAGGTTTTGCCAATATAGAAGCGTCTGCACGGACAAAAAAGAACATAGACGACATGGGTAGTCCTGCAAGAAATAAAGTCCCGTACAGTGTGCTGGATATGACCTACTCTAATTCTATTACCTGTATGATGGTACTTGCAGAAGTTGCAACCCCCGCATGTGAAGTTGCCTTTAGGGATACTATCTGTGAGCCAATTATTTTTGGTAGTGACAAAGCGGTTGCGGACTATGCTGTCTCTAATGTTTGTACTGCGACGGCTAGCAAAGAGAGGTCCCCTATCTATTATTTCTTTGAGGTCAGTATCTTGACGTAAAATACACCAATTTTTACGTATGACGGTTCTGATGTGGTTGTCAAGAGGGCCAAACTTAAAACTGAAGACAAACTTTTTTTCTTCTTTTTGTCTTTTTTTGGAGGTGGTGGAAACATCCGTGGCTGCTGCTTTATCGTAGGCATTTTTTAAAATAGATGGGGGGTACCCACGTTTCTTAAATCTTCCAATCAAATCGACTGACTGCTGCGCAAAACCTGCAGGATCACTATTGATTCTCTTAACCCTAAGAAGTTGACTATAGGGCAGAGATCCCTTCATGTATGGCGGATGAGCACTGTTATAATGTAATAAAGAATTACATGCCGAGGGTTTACGATATACTCTAGTGGAGATCCCCCCGTCCTCAATGCATAACTGGACATCCAAAAAGACCAAGTTGGTGCCTCCAAATTGCGAGGTAAACCCCATGTTCATGGTATTGGATGTCCCCAGGTACCTCACGAACTCCGTGAAGGCATCCTGGTGCCCATCCCACACCATGAACATGTCATCCACATACCTAGCATATAGCTTGATATGTCGAAGAAATGGGTTTTTGTTGGAATAAATATATTCCTCCTCAAACCTCGCAAGAAAGAGGTTTGCCAGGGTACATGCGACGGGGGTACCCATAGCGGTACCCACCGTCTGCAGGTACCACTGGCCGTCAAAAGAAAAAGCATTGTGTTCTAAAATGAACGAGAGTCCATCACAAATGAACTCCACAGTGTCATGACCAGTGGGAGTATTCTCCAAAATGCTTCTAATTGTTTCCACCCCCAACTTTTGTGGAATACGTGTATAAAGACTTTCGACATCAATCGAAGTCAGAGCATATGATTCCTGCCATTCAAAATCCTTAATCACATTCAGAAAGTCTCCCGTGTCTTTAATAAACGAAGGGACATCCAACAGCAGGGGGCGCAGCAGCCAGTCGATATAAGAGGAGATAGGCTCAGTTAACGAACCAACCCCTGACACTATGGGACGGCCAGGGGGGGCTTCCACTGATTTGTGTAATTTCGGTATGTGATACCAATGTGGGCGTCTCGGAAAATCCGGTAGTAGCTTTTCAGCCTGTTTACAAGAAAACACCTTTTTATCCACAAAATCTCTTAGCAACGAACGCAAGAGATTTTTAAATTTTACCGTAGGGTCCCCCTTAAGCTTCAAATACGTTGTATCATCTGACAACTGTCTCAATGCCTCTGTTTTGTAATATTCTCTTGTAAGCAGCACCACGTTGCCACCTTTATCCGCACTACGGACAATCACATCAGACCAGCCCTGTATTTCACCCAAAGCTTGTTTTTCCTTTAAAAGAAGGTTTTCTATGGGCTTTTCATATATTAAAGCCTCCATGTCTTTTAAAACCTGCGATTGGAAAACATCTACAAGATTACCTGGGGCTACTGGGGGCATATAGGTAGATTTATTACCTCCAGTAAAAGGTGCAGTTACTTTATCTTTATGACTTGCAGAAACCGGAGTAATGCTCATAGAATCCAAAAGGTCACGGGTCTCTTCCCGCACATCACCAAATGGGTCCTCTGTGACAAAAAAGCCCAGGGGACCCACATGGCAAGGTGACTCACCTGGGAACACTTCACGGGGGGTGGCATGGTTACTAACTGCAGAAAACGACTTAAACAAATGGATCTTGCGAACCGCCTTGAAAAGGTCGATTTTAAAATCTACCAGATTAAATGGTTCTGCTATACAAAAATTCAATCCTTTGGACAACACCGACAGATGTGCTTCACTCAAGGTTCGTGGGGTTAAATTAACAACCGCTACTTCGTTGGCCGCCACGAAACTTGCCGCCTTTTTTTTGGAGTTTCTTCTGCCATTTCTCCTACCCCCTCGGCGCGTCCTGCGTCTAAAGGGGAAACACCTGAGATAGATGCTGGTGGCAATGGCATTTGGTTTTTAGATGTACAAGGATCCTCGGTAGCACTTGAGTCTGAGTCTGTTGTAAGGTAATCTTTTTTATTTTTGTTCTTTTTAAACAGGGACTTGTTACGTCCTTGTCCCTTGTTCTGATTCCATTTGTTGCGGGATCTGCGATGGCCTTCTGATAGGCTGCCTTTATTCCAAGTAAAAATTCTGTCTGTTTCAAAATCAATTTTGTCTCTTATAAATTTGTCTCTTTTCCTTTGCTTTATCTCATTTTGCAAAATGACCAGTTTTGTATCCAGTTTTTTGTCAATAATTAACCATTGTGTGTCAGACAACCTGGTTCTCAATTCTTCTTTAGTTTTAGTAAGTTCGGCTTTAGTGGCTTCATAATTAATAATGTTTTGCTTCAACACGAGGCGGAGTAATTCCTGGGAGCATTGTAGTAAGATTTTCTCCCACTCTTTAATGAAGGATACATTATCTTTATATTGAGCCATTTCTTTTATGACACGCAGTCCTCGCGGTACTCGACCGCACTCCATGTAGGACTTCAAAGAATTATTTGTCCAAAACAAATTTACCTCTCTTTCTGCGGCCATAAATAGTTTGTGTTCCAGCGTCTTTGTGCTAAGTGAAAAAACGTTGTCGTGTAGTTCACATTCAGAAAAATAAGCATCCACATTTTCCCTCCCTGCTAGGAGTCCATGTGATAAGGAAACAGCCTCGGGCTCCATAGCTATGGAGATCCGAACAGTGCTAACAAGCAAAAGTCTGTTAATGATCACCTGGTGCAAGGGTGTGAGCGACCAAGCGTGCTGGTAGTGTGTACAAAGAAAATCAAAATGCAAAGTCCAATAGTAGAGAAAACACACATCCGCACTGCTCAAAGGTCCAACTCAGTGACCGTATTATAATATCGGTCTAGCACCACAGAAAGTGATACTGGCTGTATGAATCCTTTACACCTGAATCAACGGGGTGCTGCTGCCAGGAAAAATGTGTGCAGAATCCAAATGGCAAAAAAGAAAAAGTAGGCGCGCACTTACCCTGTTGCGGTGAATATCACTTTATTAGGACATATAAACAAACGGATAGCAGGGAGGGATAGGGTCAGCCACGGACAACGATCGTTTCGTGCTCTACGGCACTTCAACGGGTCCTAATGCTGGTCCTGCTGCGCTTCTATATTGGCAAAACCTTCCGCCCACTGTTTGTTCGGATTAGGGAGCATTTTTACTCCATTAGAACAGGGAAAGGAGCTCCAAGGTTAATAGACCATCTACACACTTGCCATGCAGGAGATGCCCAAGTACTAAGATTTGCGGGTTTGGAGCGGGTCTCGTTGCCTGAGGGAGGAGGGGATTTGCGCCGCCTCCTGCTGCGCAGAGAAGCCAGATGGATCCTGCGCGCAGACGCAGCAGGACCATCTGGTTTAAATGACAAAGTCGACATGTCGGTTTTCTTATAAAAGTGTCTCAATCTTGGTTTCTAAAAGCTGTATTCGGTTTATTTGTAGTTCTCAGCATGTGCTATTTTATTATTGTTGTTTTTAATACCATTTTGTTTTAAATGTAACACTGTTTATGTTTGGAGTCCAGGGGGAGGAGTCTGGGATCCAGATGGGTCTATAAAACTCCTTCCTGTTCCACTCAGCATTAGGACCCGTTGAAGTGCCGTAGAGCACGAAACGATCGTTGTCCGTGGCTGACCCTATCCCTCCCTGCTATCCGTTTGTTTATATGTCCTAATAAAGTGATATTCACCGCAACAGGGTAAGTGCGCGCCTACTTTTTCTTTTTTGCCATTTGGATTCTGCACACATTTTTCCTGGCAGCAGCACCCCGTTGATTCAGGTGTAAAGGATTCATACAGCCAGTATCACTTTCTGTGGTGCTAGACCGATATTATAATACGGTCACTGAGTTGGACCTTTGAGCAGTGCGGATGTGTGTTTTCTCTACTATTGGACTTTGCATTTTGATTTTCTTTGTACACACTACCAGCACGCTTGGTCGCTCACACCCTTGCACCAGGTGATCATTAACAGACTTTTGCTTGTTAGCACTGTTCGGATCTCCATAGCTATGGAGCCCGAGGCTGTTTCCTTATCACATGGACTCCTAGCAGGGAGGGAAAATGTGGATGCTTATTTTTCTGAATGTGAACTACACGACAACGTTTTTTCACTTAGCACAAAGACGCTGGAACACAAACTATTTATGGCCGCAGAAAGAGAGGTAAATTTGTTTTGGACAAATAATTCTTTGAAGTCCTACATGGAGTGCGGTCGAGTACCGCGAGGACTGCGTGTCATAAAAGAAATGGCTCAATATAAAGATAATGTATCCTTCATTAAAGAGTGGGAGAAAATCTTACTACAATGCTCCCAGGAATTACTCCGCCTCGTGTTGAAGCAAAACATTATTAATTATGAAGCCACTAAAGCCGAACTTACTAAAACTAAAGAAGAATTGAGAACCAGGTTGTCTGACACACAATGGTTAATTATTGACAAAAAACTGGATACAAAACTGGTCATTTTGCAAAATGAGATAAAGCAAAGGAAAAGAGACAAATTTATAAGAGACAAAATTGATTTTGAAACAGACAGAATTTTTACTTGGAATAAAGGCAGCCTATCAGAAGGCCATCGCAGATCCCGCAACAAATGGAATCAGAACAAGGGACAAGGACGTAACAAGTCCCTGTTTAAAAAGAACAAAAATAAAAAAGATTACCTTACAACAGACTCAGACTCAAGTGCTACCGAGGATCCTTGTACATCTAAAAACCAAATGCCATTGCCACCAGCATCTATCTCAGGTGTTTCCCCTTTAGACGCAGGACGCGCCGAGGGGGTAGGAGAAATGGCAGAAGAAACTCCAAAAAAAAGGCGGCAAGTTTCGTGGCGGCCAACGAAGTAGCGGTTGTTAATTTAACCCCACGAACCTTGAGTGAAGCACATCTGTCGGTGTTGTCCAAAGGATTGAATTTTTGTATAGCAGAACCATTTAATCTGGTAGATTTTAAAATCGACCTTTTCAAGGCGGTTCGCAAGATCCATTTGTTTAAGTCGTTTTCTGCAGTTAGTAACCATGCCACCCCCCGTGAAGTGTTCCCAGGTGAGTCACCTTGCCATGTGGGTCCCCTGGGCTTTTTTGTCACAGAGGACCCATTTGGTGATGTGCGGGAAGAGACCCGTGACCTTTTGGATTCTATGAGCATTACTCCGGTTTCTGCAAGTCATAAAGATAAAGTAACTGCACCTTTTACTGGAGGTAATAAATCTACCTATATGCCCCCAGTAGCCCCAGGTAATCTTGTAGATGTTTTCCAATCGCAGGTTTTAAAAGACATGGAGGCTTTAATATATGAAAAGCCCATAGAAAACCTTCTTTTAAAGGAAAAACAAGCTTTGGGTGAAATACAGGGCTGGTCTGATGTGATTGTCCGTAGTGCGGATAAAGGTGGCAACGTGGTGCTGCTTACAAGAGAATATTACAAAACAGAGGCATTGAGACAGTTGTCAGATGATACAACGTATTTGAAGCTTAAGGGGGACCCTACGGTAAAATTTAAAAATCTCTTGCGTTCGTTGCTAAGAGATTTTGTGGATAAAAAGGTGTTTTCTTGTAAACAGGCTGAAAAGCTACTACCGGATTTTCCGAGACGCCCACATTGGTATCACATACCGAAATTACACAAATCAGTGGAAGCCCCCCCTGGCCGTCCCATAGTGTCAGGGGTTGGTTCGTTAACTGAGCCTATCTCCTCTTATATCGACTGGCTGCTGCGCCCCCTGCTGTTGGATGTCCCTTCGTTTATTAAAGACACGGGAGACTTTCTGAATGTGATTAAGGATTTTGAATGGCAGGAATCATATGCTCTGACTTCGATTGATGTCGAAAGTCTTTATACACGTATTCCACAAAAGTTGGGGGTGGAAACAATTAGAAGCATTTTGGAGAATACTCCCACTGGTCATGACACTGTGGAGTTCATTTGTGATGGACTCTCGTTCATTTTAGAACACAATGCTTTTTCTTTTGACGGCCAGTGGTACCTGCAGACGGTGGGTACCGCTATGGGTACCCCCGTCGCATGTACCCTGGCAAACCTCTTTCTTGCGAGGTTTGAGGAGGAATATATTTATTCCAACAAAAACCCATTTCTTCGACATATCAAGCTATATGCTAGGTATGTGGATGACATGTTCATGGTGTGGGATGGGCACCAGGATGCCTTCACGGAGTTCGTGAGGTACCTGGGGACATCCAATACCATGAACATGGGGTTTACCTCGCAATTTGGAGGCACCAACTTGGTCTTTTTGGATGTCCAGTTATGCATTGAGGACGGGGGGATCTCCACTAGAGTATATCGTAAACCCTCGGCATGTAATTCTTTATTACATTATAACAGTGCTCATCCGCCATACATGAAGGGATCTCTGCCCTATAGTCAACTTCTTAGGGTTAAGAGAATCAATAGTGATCCTGCAGGTTTTGCGCAGCAGTCAGTCGATTTGATTGGAAGATTTAAGAAACGTGGGTACCCCCCATCTATTTTAAAAAATGCCTACGATAAAGCAGCAGCCACGGATGTTTCCACCACCTCCAAAAAAAGACAAAAAGAAGAAAAAAAGTTTGTCTTCAGTTTTAAGTTTGGCCCTCTTGACAACCACATCAGAACCGTCATACGTAAAAATTGGTGTATTTTACGTCAAGATACTGACCTCAAAGAAATAATAGATAGGGGACCTCTCTTTGCTAGCCGTCGCAGTACAAACATTAGAGACAGCATAGTCCGCAACCGCTTTGTCACTACCAAAAATAATTGGCTCACAGATAGTATCCCTAAAGGCAACTTCACATGCGGGGGTTGCAACTTCTGCAAGTACCATCATACAGGTAATAGAATTAGAGTAGGTCATATCCAGCACACTGTACGGGACTTTATTTCTTGCAGGACTACCCATGTCGTCTATGTTCTTTTTTGTCCGTGCAGACGCTTCTATATTGGCAAAACCTTCCGCCCACTGTTTGTTCGGATTAGGGAGCATTTTTACTCCATTAGAACAGGGAAAGGAGCTCCAAGGTTAATAGACCATCTACACACTTGCCATGCAGGAGATGCCCAAGTACTAAGATTTGCGGGTTTGGAGCGGGTCTCGTTGCCTGAGGGAGGAGGGGATTTGCGCCGCCTCCTGCTGCGCAGAGAAGCCAGATGGATCCTGCGCGCAGACGCAGCAGGACCATCTGGTTTAAATGACAAAGTCGACATGTCGGTTTTCTTATAAAAGTGTCTCAATCTTGGTTTCTAAAAGCTGTATTCGGTTTATTTGTAGTTCTCAGCATGTGCTATTTTATTATTGTTGTTTTTAATACCATTTTGTTTTAAATGTAACACTGTTTATGTTTGGAGTCCAGGGGGAGGAGTCTGGGATCCAGATGGGTCTATAAAACTCCTTCCTGTTCCACTCAGCATTAGGACCCGTTGAAGTGCCGTAGAGCACGAAACGATCGTTGTCCGTGGCTGACCCTATCCCTCCCTGCTATCCGTTTGTTTATATGTCCTAATAAAGTGATATTCACCGCAACAGGGTAAGTGCGCGCCTACTTTTTCTTTTTTGCCATTTGGATTCTGCACACATTTTTCCTGGCAGCAGCACCCCGTTGATTCAGGTGTAAAGGATTCATACAGCCAGTATCACTTTCTGTGGTGCTAGACCGATATTATAATACGGTCACTGAGTTGGACCTTTGAGCAGTGCGGATGTGTGTTTTCTCTACTATTGGACTTTGCATTAAGAAGTGGATACAGCTGTCTGCAGTCTGGGATCTTGTGACATAAAGACTCACACTATGATACAATAGCACATAACCCAGACAAGATATGATTTTTTTGCAATTCTTAGTTATCAGCATGGCCACTTCTGTCCACATTTTCACCCCCTGGATGTAAACAATTATTTCATTTGGTGATATCAAACACAAATCTGCTACATTAGAAGGCTGCATACTTTTTCAATGTACAGTAATTAGGCAATGTTTACTTTTATTTGTAAAAACTGCCATGAATTTCATGTGGTTTTTCCCACGTGGGCACTTAATAGTCTTCCTATATAGTGATGAGCGAGTGTACTCGTTGCTCAGGTTTTTCCGAGCACGTTCGGGTGACCTCCAAATATTTATGACTGCTCAGAGATTTAGTTTTCATCTCGTCAGCTGAATAATTTACAGCTACTAGCCAGCCTGAGTACATGTGGGGGTTGCCTGGGTAATCAAACAGGCTAGTAGCTGTAAATCATTCAGCTGCCGGGATGAAAACTAAATCTCTGAGCAGTCATAAATACTCTGAGACCACCCGAACGTGCTCGGGAAACCCGAGCAACGAGTACACTCGCTCATCACTATTCCTATACCAGCTTGGAGTTTGAAAAATAAAACTATAAAAATACGCAACAATGAATGCTGCAAAACAAAAACTGTCACTGCTATCAAAGCATTTTATTTTGACCTATTGACTTTGTTTAAAAAAAAAAAATGAATAAAAATGCAAGTAACAACTCCCAAGAAAAAATGTACATGAATATATATTTACCAAAAGGCACATACAGTACATCACTATAGGGCACACAGACACATAGGGCAGGGTTAACTCCACTAACTTTCATGCACTGATACGTGTACACAATGGCAACCACACAGCTGCTATGGCGAAACTGCTCACCTTCTTACCTGCTTGGCGTCTGGCTTTCAACAGTATCTGCATTCTCAGGAAACAGATACAGTTACATGCTAAGGTGGAGCAGGGAGCCATCAGCTGCCTCTCCCACCATTCAACCTGTACATTTTACTCTGAGTCTCAGCACAGCAGGTGTAGTGACATGACTAGATTGAGCCTACGGTGGGCAGCCTTAGTCCCCACAGTGTCCAGAGCAGAATTGTAGATCTAGGTTTGTTGTTTTTGTCATCATGCTGTGTGTGTGGGAAGGGTGGGCTGTGGAGGCCTTGATACTATGTGTAAAGGTGGTCATTATGTAGGGGCCATTATACTGTGTGTGGGCACTCTGGAGGCCATGATAAGGTGTGTGGAGGTCATGATACTCTGTGGTGTGATGAGGTGGCTATGATGTTTTGTGGGGCCATCATACCTGTGGGAATGTCTGTGGAAGGGATCATGCTGTGGGGGCATCATACAAAGAAAAGTGGCAGAGGACATCATACTCTGTGGAGGTTGAAGTGTATGGAGGTCATGCTGTGGATATATTATACTGTTGGGGGGCTGATTGGGGGCATCACACAGTGTGTGGTGGGTTTTATGGGGGTATCATGCTGTGAGGACATTGTAATTTCTGGGCAGACTGTGGGGGCATCATACTATGGGGGGTTACTGTGGTGGCATCATACTGTATGGGGGCACTGCATGGGCAAATTGTGTGGGGGATTTAACTGTAGATGTATTATACTATGTAGGGGGCTTTTAGGTTAGCATTAATGATGAGCAAGTATGCTCAAATTATGTTTGAGTCCCCGCAGCTTCATGATTTGCGGCTGCTAGACAGCTTGAATACAAGTGGTGATTCCCTAACAAACAGGCAATCCCTGTCAGAAATTGACAGCGGCATTTAACTAGTTAACAGCCATTGGTGGATCGTGATTCCACCCTCGGCTATTGCGGCCACATGTCAGCTGTATAGATCAGCTGTCATGTGTCCGGAACGGTGCAGGATTATCGCCGGAGACCGCACCAAAGTGGGGGAGTCCAACATCGGCGTACTATGGCACCCGATGTCGGAAAGGGGTTAACTTGGAGCTAAAGTTCAGAACTGCTTAGGAGAATATAGCATGTTTAAATTTACATCTTCAACCATAAGGCAAATGTCATTACCCACATGCTTTCATAAACATTTTAAATCTATTTATTTTGATTGAGTGGCCGTGGCATACTTTGTCCATAGACATCTCATTGATATATTAATCAATATAGATGTAAAACTGAAGTGACAAATCCTATTAATGCATACTTTATTAAATCTTTGTAGGTAATTTTTTCATTGCCAAGAACATGGTTGTAAAAATTGGAGACCTTGGATTGGCAACAACTGTTGGGCAGTGTGGAAAAATCCCAGGGTAAGGATTTAATAAACTGTGATTGTTGTCCATGATTGTGAACTTCCCAGTTGTCTGACTGATGTCCTTTTCATGACAGCGTCATATGTGGCACCCCAAACTATCTATCTCCAGAGGTTCTGGCCAAGGATGGCCACTCCTTTAAATCTGACATCTGGGCTCTTGGATGTATAATGTAAGATACGTTTGGTAAATTGTTAATATCGTTGAGAAAATTTCCATATTGTTTGCCTTCTCTAAGCTACTTTGCAATTTATGACTCTGTATTTGTTGTAAGAGATTAACAAATAGATGTGGTGCACTGTACTCAATGTTAGCCAAAACAGGGCCCTGCCTCTTGTGATTACTAGTCTCCCCCAAAGTTATAATGTGCGCTGTGCGAACTCATTAGCAGGAAGCACCTCGAATGCCAATGTGGCAGCCCAGGAGTACGGGTACCACAGTAGTGTTGCCTTCCTCTCGGGGAGGGTAGTGCTATGCCTGGAGACAAGAGGGATCCCTTTGGCAGGTTATCCCACACACAACACATTCTAACTCCAGGCCAGGAGGGGGAGCTCAAAACCCTGTTTTAGGGGAGCTTCCCTGAGATATATAGATCCTGGTCTGAAGGAGGAGTGAAGTCAGTCTGAGAGAGTCTGAGATTGAAGAGAGACAGGAAAGGAGCAGAGAAGTGATTGAGGGCTCAAGGATGCTGCGAATGGCCCCCCTAGGAGCCAGAGCGCAGAAATCGGGCACCAGGAGCCCGAGGTTGTGGATAACTGCAAGGTCCACAGCAAAACCGGAGGGCATAGGACTATACGTAAACTGCCCGTACAACACCTGAGGTATAGCAGCAGTTAGAGCCTGGAGCCACCCTGTCACAGACCCCAAGAAAACCGCTCAAGCTGCCTACCGTGCAGGTACTCTCCCAGGACAGGAGAGAAAAGGGATACCTTGCCAGCAAACTACAGGGAGCAAAGGACCAGGAAAGCAGCGCTTAGTGGAAGGCTCCCAACCTGACCTGCCAAGGGGATTTCCGCTTGTTTCTGGGCTGCCTGGACTCCTTCTGTACCTGTTGCCGGTACCCTGGACTGTGGTCTGCTACCACCAGTAAACCAGGTAAAGACTGCAACCCTGGGTCTCCCATTATTTACCGGCAACACATCATCCCTGCCATACACCTTGGGAGCCCTGAGGGCCCCGCTTCACCTGTGGGAAGCGTCACCATCTTGCTGCCACAACATCACCTCAGAGGACCCCTTTAACCCCTTCATGACCGTGGGATTTTTCGTTTTTCCGTGTTCGTTTTTCACTCCCCTCCTTCCCAGAGCCATAACTTTTTTATTTTTCCGTCAATTTGGCCATGTGAGGGCTTATTTTTTGCGGGACGAGTTGTACTTTTGAACGACATCATTGGTTTTACCATGTCCTGTACTGGAAAACGGGAAAAAAATTCCATTATGATTCTCCAGGTCATTACGAGTTCATAGACACCTAACATGACTAGGTTATATTTTACCTAAGTGGTGAAAAAAAATTCCAAACTTTGCTTAAAAAAAAAAAAAAAAAAAAATTGCGCCATTTTCCGATACTCGTAGCGTCTCCATTTTTCATGATCTGGGGTCGGTTGAGGGCTTATTTTTTGCGTGCCGAGCTGGCTTTTTAATGATTCCAATTTGGTGCAGATACGTGCTTTTGATTGCCTGTTATTGCATTTTAATGCAATGTCGCGGCGACCAAAAAAACGTAATTCTGGCGTTTCGATTTTTTCTCATTACGCCGTTTAGCGATCAGGTTAATGCTTTTTTTATTGATAGATCGGGCTATTCTGAACGTGGCGATACCAAATATGTGTAGATTTGATTTTTTCTTTATTGATTTATTTTGATTGGGGCGAAAGGGGGGTGATTTAAACTTTTATTTTTTTTATTTTTTCACATTTTTTTTTACTTTTTTTTTTTTTTACTTTTGCCATGCTTCAATAGCCTCCATGGGAGGCTAGAAGCAGGCACAGCACGATCGCCTCTGCTACATAGCAGCGATCTGCTGATCGCTGCTATGTAGCAGAAATGGAGGTGTGCTGTGAGCGCCGACCACAGGGTGGCGCTCACAGCCACCGGTGATCAGTAACCATAGAGGTCTCTAGGACCTCTATGGTTACCATCCTGACGCATCGCCGACCCCCGATCATGTGATGGGGTCGGCGATGACATCATTTCCGGCCGCCCGGCCGGATGCGGTAGTTAAATGCCGCTGTCTGCATTTGACAGCGGCATTTAACTAGTTAATAGCGGCGGGTGAATCGCGATTTCACCCGCCGCTATTGCGGGCACATGTCAGCTGTTCAAAACAGCTGACATGTCCCGGCTTTGATGCGGGCTCACCGCGTAGCCCTGCATCAAAGCAGGGGAGCTGACATCGGACGTACTATACCGTCCGATGTCAGTAAGGGGTTAAGCAGCGTCGATCCCTATTGACCGAGAACCACAAGTGGCTTCACGAAAATAGACTTTCACAATTCCCTTAAAAGATCTTTCCCCTTAATTGAGTCCCAGGGCCACGGACCGGGTCACAGCCACCATGACATCCCCTTTAAGTGCAACCGGACCAGGTACCGAGCATCCCGATTGCCCTGGTGGGCGACTCACCAACATTATAGTGTGAGCTAAGGAAGTTTGTATTGTCCTGGTCTGGGTTCCATGGAGTATTGACGAGGACAGTGGACCTGGGTAGAGCGGATCGTTTTGCACTTTACAATTAGTTGTACAACTGCAACTCCCATTATGCACTGCTACCAGCTGACTCTCATGGCATGATCATAGACTGTTAGAGTTGGAAGGGACCTCTAGGGTCATTGTGTCCAACTCCTTGCTGAATGTAGGATTCACTGAACCATCTCAGACAGATGTCTGTCCAGCCTCTGTTTCGAGACTTCCATTGAAGGAGAACTCGCCACCTCTCATGGCAGCCTGTTCCACTCATTGATCACACTCTGTGATGGGAATGTTAGTTTCAAAACAACAGGAGAACCAGAGTTTGTGGACCACACATCATTACAAAGCATACAATTATTTGTATATCTCTTCTGCCTTATGATTTATGTAGAATACTAAAGGGAATGTGTCATCGTGGTTATGCTGCCTTCTCAGAAGGCAAAGTAGTGACAGACATGCTGATTTTAGCGGTGTCTGAATATGGTGCCTTTTTTCTGAAATGTACAGTTCTTTTCATTTGCAGCAGACTTCCAGTGGTAAGACCTAGAAGTCCAGCAAATTCATGCAATCTGCCATTCTGATTGATAGGTTTAGCTTATTATTAAGCATTATCAGTGGCAGAAGGGTAGACTTCATGAATTCGCTAGACTTCTACAAAGTTCTCAGCTTTTCCATTGCGCTGCAGAGGATGAACTGTAAGTTTCAGAAAAACTGCACCTTAGCCTGCCAAGCATAATCAGCAAGTCAATCAATACTGCATGCTGCCCTTATGGAGTGCACAATAAACCTAAAGTGTGAACATAGCCCTAGTTTCTAAGTGCTTTTAAAATCCCACTTTAACAGTTCATAGACCACTCAGTATGTGACAGTGAAATGTGTTTGTGCCCCCAGAAGAAGCAAAAGTGAAGCCAGATTATGTGGACTTTCTCAGCATATAGAGGTTCTTATTTTATTTTTCATTGCACAGTTGTACTTTTTCATATCTTAATGGTGTATCTGCGCTTACTGTGGTTACACTTGGCATTTTCAGCATTTACAGTGATATTTTGAGGAACATGTATTATATGCCCAATTACCTAATCTTTTATGTTATTTTTTTGGACTAACCCTGTGACCACTGCCTTTTTTTTAAATTCCATTTTTTTAACCCCTTCACCCTAAGCCTGTTTTCATCTTCCTGACCAGGCCAAATTTTACAATTCTGACCATTGTCACTGTATGTGGTTATAACTCTGGAACACTTTAACATATCCCGGTGATTCTGAGATTGTTTTCTCATGACATATTGTACTTCATAAATAAAGTGAAAGTTTATTCACAGCCAACATGTGATAATGACAGAATATTTAAATCGAGAGTTTTGGCATTGTCCTTTTTCAAGGGTATCTGTGTATATGATAAACTGATAGACAAAATAACATACAAATTAAATTCCATAAATATGGTATGGTGGTGGTAGAACACATACATTTATTTAGATACATTAATCAAACTGAGGAATTACATCATTCAACAATGGAAGAACAAAGCAATCATTACACCTTGCAATTTACATCAGGGTTGTCTGATGGGTCTGGGCTGTCCTTTCCCTCCTGGCTGTTCCGGCTGCCAGTACCTTGGCATCCGTAGTCTGTCCTAGAATAGCACCTGGTGATCATCGGAGGCGAGCCTAACCCCACCAACAAAGGCTCTAGTGAAAAGTCAGGTGCTCACCTAGTTACGCCCAGGGGCGGATTACAATAGGGTCAATCTGGGCGGTAGCCCAGGGCTCAGTGGTGTGGGGGGCCCTGGGCTACCGCTCAGATTGCCCACCGCCATCAGGGCATTACTGCCCTGACTGGCATATGGGCCCGGTGGGCAGAGGGGGCCCGCATGTCAATAGTTAACAGCCACCAGCCAATCGGAGGCTGGCATCTGACATCAGCCGCAGTGCGCACGTCGCCGGCGAGTGCGCGCTTCAGCTGCGAGGAGAGAGCTTCGCCGAAGGAGCACGGACAGGTGAGAACTTTTTTTTTATTGCGAACGGCAATCCGGGGGGCTCGGGCCAGAATGCTGGACATTGGGGGCAGAGATGCTGGACACACTGGGGGCAATATGCTGGACACACTGGGGCAGAATGCTGGACAAACTGGGGGCAATATGCTGGACACACTGGGGGCAATATGCTGGAGATACTGGAGGCAATATGCTGGAGACACTGGGGCAGATTGCTGGACACAATGGGGGCAATATGCTGGACAAACTGGGGGCAATATGCTGGACACATTGGGGCAATATGCTGGACAAACTGGGGCAATATGTTGGACACACAGGGGGCAGGATGCTGGACACACTGGGGGCAATATGCTGGAGACACTTGGACAGAATGCTGGACAAACTGGGGGCAATATGCTGGAGACACTGGGGGCAATATGCTGGAGACACTGGGGGCAATATGCTGGACAAACTGGGGGCAATATGCTGGACACACTAGGGGCAGGATGCTGGACACACTGGGGGCAGGATGCAGCACACACTGGGGGCAAGATGCTGGACACACTGGGGGCAAGATGCTGGACATACTGGGGGCAGGATGCTGGACACACTGGGGGCAGGATGCTGGACACACTGGGGGCAGGATACTGGACACACTGGGGGCAATATGCTGAAGACACTGGGGCAGATTGCTGGACACACTGGGGGCAATATGCTGGACACACTGGGGCAGGATGCTGGACACATTGAGGGCAGAGATGCTGGATATTGGGGGCAGAGATGCTGGACATTGGGGGCAGAGATGCTGGACACTGGGGGCAGAGATGCTGGACACACTGGGGGCAGGACTGAAGACAGATGGGGCAGGATTGGAGACATGGGCAGAATGTAGACACGGGGCATGATTGGAGACACGGGGCAGAATGAAAGACATGGGCAGGATTGGAGACAGATCGTGCAGGATCATGGGGCAGGATGGATACGATGGAGACTGATGGGGCAGGATGGGGAGATCATATGGGGAAGAATGGATACTGATGAGGACAGGATGGGAGAACATATGGCTGGAGCCAGGAATGAGATACATGGGGCCAGGATGGGGGATATTATTATTACCATAGGGGCTAATTAAGAGATATTATTGCTGCAGTGATGTATTTATTTTATTTTTTGAGGACACTTTTTTAAATGGGGGGGGGGATCCTGTTACTGTGTAGAGTGACACTATGTTGCCTCTTTTTCTTCATGTGGTGTAATGTAGAAGTTAGGAAAAATTAAGTAATGTGTTCTGCAAGCGGAGCTCGAGATAACTGTGTTATTTCCTGCAGAGACGAGTCCTGGCTGGATGAAGTGATGGCGGTCTGTGCTGGATGAAAGATGAAGGACTTCACCTAGAGACGTCACTGGTGAGTCAGTGTTACCTATACACTAACACTATACACTGTATACTATATACAGAGCTCACCAGTCACCAGTGATCACTGTAATACCTCTACACAGACACTGCATACAAAGTACAGATCTCCTGTGTATACTGGCACTTATGGTGATAGTATTGTGGGTTTTTTTCTTCCTAACTGAAGGATAAATTGACTAGATCAATGGATGTTTGACAGGTTATAGTTTCACACAGCAACTATTTTTCTGGAACAATCTGGTTCAGGTATATGTGTCAAGATCCCAATGGCAGGGGATCACAAAAGGACAAGCACAAAAACAAAACAAGCTCTAGGGTGATGGAACCTGAGCTGACCGCGATCCTGAACCGAAACACACAACTAGCAGTAGCCGGGGAACGTGCCTACGATGATTCCTAGACGTCTCGCGCCAGCCGAAGGATTAAGTTCCCCTATTAGAAGAAACATAGACCTCACTTGCCTCCAGAGAAACACCCCACAGAAATAGCAGCCCCCCACATGTAATAACGGTGAAATGAGAGGAAAGCACATACGTAGTTATGAAAATAGAATCAGCAAAAATGAGGCCCGCTAAAGCTAGATAGCAGAGGATACAAAAGTGAACTGCGCGGTCAGCGAAAAACCCTTCAAAAAACCATCCTGAAATTACTTGAACTCATGTGCCAACTCATGGAACATGAGGAGTAATTTCAGCCCACTAGAGCAACCAGCAGCAAGGAATCACATATCTGCAAGCTGGACTAAGACAAAAATAAAGCAAAACGTGGAACAGGAAAATCAAAACTTAGCTTGTCCTGAAGATAACAGACGCAGGGAGCAGAGGTAAAAAGACACGCTGATTACATTGATAGCCGGCGAGGAAATGACAAAAAAGCCAGGTTAAATAGGAAACTCCCATAACCTGATGGAACAGGTGGACACCAGAGACCGCAGAGAACACAAGTCACCCAGTACCATCAGTAACCACCAGAGGGAGCCCAAAAACAGAACTCACAACAGTACCCCCCCCTTGAGGAGGGGTCACCGAACCCTCACGAGAACCACCGGGGCGACCAGGATGAGCCCTATGAAAAGCACGGACCAAATCGGCAGCATGAACATCAGAGGCAATCACCCAAGAATTATCCTCCTGACCATAACCCTTCCACTTGACCAAATACTGGAGTCTCCGTCTGGAAACACGAGAATCCAAGATCTTCTCCACAACATACTCCAATTCACCCTCCACCAGCACCGGAGCAGGAGGCTCAAGCGAAGGAACAACAGGTACCTTATACTTCCGCAACAACGACCGATGGAACACATTATGAATAGCAAACGATGCCGGGAGATCCAAACGAAACGACACAGGGTTAAGAATTTTCAAGATCCTATAGGGACCGATGAACCGAGGCTTGAACTTAGGAGAAGAGACCTTCATAGGAACAAAACGAGAAGACAACCACACCAAGTCCCCAACAAGAAGTCGAGGACCCACGCGGCGACGGCGATTAGCAAACTGCTGAGCCCTCTCCTGGGACAACTTCAAATTGTCCACCACATGACTCCAAATCTGATGCAACCTATCCACCACCATGTCCACTCCAGGACAATCAGAAGGCTCCACCTGACCAGAGGAAAAACGAGGATGAAACCCCGAATTACAAAAGAAAGGAGAAACCAAGGTAGCAGAACTAGCCCGATTATTAAGGGCAAACTCGGCAAGCGGCAAAAAGGAAACCCAGTCATCTTGATCAGCAGAAACAAAACACCTTAAATAAGTTTCTAAAGTCTGATTAGTTCGTTCCGTCTGGCCATTCGTCTGAGGATGGAATGCAGACGAAAAGGACAAATCAATGCCCATCTTAGCACAGAACGTCCGCCAAAATCTAGACACAAACTGGGATCCCCTGTCAGAAACGATGTTCTCCAGAATGCCATGCAAACGGACCACGTTTTGAAAATACAGAGGGACCAACTCAGAGGAGGAAGGTAACTTAGGCAAGGGTACCAGATGAACCATCTTAGAAAAGCGGTCACACACAACCCATATGACGGACATTTTTTGAGAGACAGGGATATCCGAATTAAAGTCCATGGAAATGTGCGTCCAAGGCCTCTTCGGGATAGGCAAAGGTGACAACAATCCACTGGCCCGAGAACAGCAAGGCTTAGCCCGAGCGCAAACTCCACAAGACTGCACGAAAGAACGCACATCCCTCGACAAGGAAGGCCACCAAAAAGACCTGGCCACCAAGTCTCTAGTACCAAATATTCCAGGATGACCTGTCAACACAGAAGAATGGACCTCGGAAATGACTCTACTGGTCCAATTATCCGGAACAAACAGTCTTTCCGGCGGACAACGATCAGGTTTATCCGCCTGAAACTCCTGCAAAGCACGTCGCAAGTCTGGGGAGACAGCCGACAAAATCACCCCATCCCTAAGGATACCAGTGGGCTCAGAATTTCCAGGGGAGTCAGGCACAAAACTCCTAGAAAGAGCATCCGCCTTCACATTCTTTGAACCTGGCAGGTATGAAACCACAAAATTGAAACGGGAGAAAAACAGTGACCAACGAGCCTGTCTAGGATTCAGACGCTTGGCAGACTCAAGGTACATCAGATTTTTGTGATCAGTCAAGACCACCACACGATGTCTAGCACCCTCAAGCCAATGACGCCACTCCTCAAATGCCCACTTCATGGCCAACAGCTCCCGATTACCAACATCATAATTCCATTCAGCGGGCGAAAATTTTCTAGAAAAGAACGCACATGGCTTCATCACTGAGCCATCGGAGCTTCTCTGTGACAAAACCGCCCCCGCTCCGATCTCGGAAGCATCAACCTCAACCTGAAAAGGAAGCGACGTATCTGGCTGACGCAACACAGGAGCAGAAGAAAACCGGCGCTTAAGTTCCTGAAAGGCCTCCACAGCCGCAGGAGACCAATCAGTAACATCAGCACCCTTCTTAGTCAAATCCGTCAAAGGCTTAACAACACTAGAAAAATTAGTTATGAAGCGACGATAAAAATTAGCAAAGCCCAAGAACTTCTGTAGACTCTTAAGAGATGTAGGCTGCGTCCAGTCACAAATAGCCTGAACCTTGACGGGATCCATCTCAATAGTAGAAGGGGAAAAAATATACCCCAAAAAAGAAATCTTCTGGACTCCAAAGAGACATTTAGAACCCTTTACAAACAAAGAATTGGCCCGCAGGACCTGAAACACCTTCCTGACCTGCTGAACATGAGACTCCCAGTCATCAGAAAAAACCAAAACATCATCCAAATACACGATAATAAATTTATCCAGATATTCACGGAAAATATCGTGCATAAAAGACTGGAAGACAGAAGGAGCATTAGAAAGTCCAAAAGGCATCACCAAATACTCGAAATGGCCCTCAGGCGTATTAAATGCGGTTTTCCACTCATCACCCTGCCTTATCAGCACAAGATTATACGCACCCCGAAGATCAATCTTAGTGAACCATTTGGCCCCCTTAATGCGAGCGAACAAATCAGTCAACAATGGCAAAGGATACTGATATTTGACTGTAATCTTATTCAAAAGTCGATAATCTATGCAAGGCCTCAAGGAACCATCTTTTTTGGCCACGAAAAAAAAACCTGCTCCCAAAGGGGACGAAGATGGACGGATATGTCCCTTTTCCAAAGACTCCTTAACATAATTCCGCATAGCAGCATGCTCTGGCACTGACAGATTGAACAAACGACCTTTAGGGAATTTACTGCCAGGAATCAAATCTATAGCACAATCGCAATCCCTGTGAGGAGGAAGCGAACTGAGCTTAGGCTCCTCAAAAACCTCCCGATAATCAGACAAAAATACCGGAACCTCAGAAGGAGTAGATGAAGCGATAGAAATCGGAGATGCATCATCATGAACCCCCTGACCTCCCCAGCTTAACACAGACATTGTTTTCCAGTCCAGGACTGGGTTATGAGTTTGTAACCATGGCAGACCAAGCACTAAGACATCATGTAAATTATACAGTACCAGGAAGCGAATCACCTCCTGATGAACGGGAGTCATACGCATGGTCACTTGTGTCCAGTACTGAGGTTTATTCATAGCCAAAGGTGTAGAGTCAATTCCTTTCAAAGGAATAGGAACTTCCAGAGGTTCCAGACTAAACCCACAGCGATTGGCAAATGACCAATCCATAAGACTCAGGGCAGCGCCTGAATCCACATAGGCATCGACGGAAATGGATGATAATGAACAAATCAGAGTCACAGACAGAATGAACTTAGACTGTAAAGTACCAATGGCAACAGACTTATCAACCTTTTTTGTGTGTTTAGAGCATGCTGATATAACATGAGCTGAATCACCACAATAAAAACACAATCCATTTTTCCGCCTATAATTTTGCCGTTCACTTCTGGACTGAATTCTATCACATTGCATTATCTCAGGTGCCTGTTCAGAAGACACCGCCAAATGGTGCACAGGTTTGCGCTCCCGTAAACGCCGATCAATCTGAATAGCCATAGTCATGGACTCATTCAGACCTGTAGGCGCCGGGAACCCCACCATAACATCTTTAATGGCCTCAGAAAGGCCATCTCTGAATTTTGCAGCCAGAGCGCACTCATTCCACTGAGTAAGCACCGACCATTTCCGAAATTTCTGACAATATATTTCTGCTTCATCTTGCCCCTGAGAGAGAGCCAATAAAGCTTTTTCAGCCTGAATCTCTAGGTTAGGTTCCTCATAGAGCAAACCCAATGCCAGAAAAAACGCATCCACATTGAGCAACGCAGGATCCCCTGGTGCCAATGCAAATGCCCAATTCTGAGGGTCACCCCGCAGGAAAGATATTACAATCTTGACCTGCTGAGCAGGGTCTCCAGAGGAGTGAGATTTCAAGGAAAGAAACAACTTGCAATTGTTCCTAAAATTCAGAAAACTAGATCTATCTCCAGAAAAAAACTCTGGGATAGGAATTCTAGGTTCAGACATAGGCGTATGTACAACAAAATCTTGTATATTTTGAACCTTAGCAGCAAGATTATTCAGGCTGGAAGCCAAACTCTGGACGTCCATGATAAACAGCTGAGGTCAGAGCCATTCAAGGATTAAGAGGAGGAAAGAAGCAGCCAAGCTGCAATTAAGGCTAGGCAGCAAACACTGAGGAGGGGAAAAAAAAAAAAACTTCCTCAGACTACTTTTCCTCCTACTTCAGCCAAAACGATGACCAATTTTTTCTGGCCGGCTATCCTGTCAAGATCCCAATGGCAGGGGATCACAAAAGGACAAGCACAAAAACAAAACAAGCTCTAGGGTGATGGAACCTGAGCTGACCGCGATCCTGAACCGAAACACACAACTAGCAGTAGCCGGGGAACGTGCCTACGATGATTCCTAGACGTCTCGCGCCAGCCGAAGGATTAAGTTCCCCTATTAGAAGAAACATAGACCTCACTTGCCTCCAGAGAAACACCCCACAGAAATAGCAGCCCCCCACATGTAATAACGGTGAAATGAGAGGAAAGCACATACGTAGTTATGAAAATAGAATCAGCAAAAATGAGGCCCGCTAAAGCTAGATAGCAGAGGATACAAAAGTGAACTGCGCGGTCAGCGAAAAACCCTTCAAAAAACCATCCTGAAATTACTTGAACTCATGTGCCAACTCATGGAACATGAGGAGTAATTTCAGCCCACTAGAGCAACCAGCAGCAAGGAATCACATATCTGCAAGCTGGACTAAGACAAAAAATAAAGCAAAACGTGGAACAGGAAAATCAAAACTTAGCTTGTCCTGAAGATAACAGACGCAGGGAGCAGAGGTAAAAAGACACGCTGATTACATTGATAGCCGGCGAGGAAATGACAAAAAAGCCAGGTTAAATAGGAAACTCCCATAACCTGATGGAACAGGTGGACACCAGAGACCGCAGAGAACACAAGTCACCCAGTACCATCAGTAACCACCAGAGGGAGCCCAAAAACAGAACTCACAACATATATGATGACCCCGTCGCATGACCCATCACATGATCGGGGGGCCCACAGTGTCTGAACAGCCCGGGGCCCTGCCTACCCTTAATCCACCCCTGGTCACGCCCCTCCAGGCTCTCCTCAAATCACCACACAGTGGTTCCACCATTCCATTCCTGTTACAATTGTATTTATATAAATGTAGGTGTTATACCACCTCCATACCATAAATATGGTGTTTAATTTGTATGTTATTTTGTCTATCACTTTATTATGTATACACAGATAACCTTGGGAAAGCCATAATGCCGAAACATTCAATTTAAATACTCTGTTATTATCACGTTTGCTGTGAATAAAATTTCACTCCATCTTCATCTCAAGTGTCGTATCTACAGTGACGAAGGCTTATTTTTCTGGATTTGATCTGTTATTCCTTCATTGCATCTATCCCCGTACATTCCTTTATAGTGCGGAAAATAAGTATTTGATACACTGCCGATTTTGCAAGTTTTCCCACCTACAGAGAATGGAGAGGTCTGTCATTTTTGTCGTAGGTACACTTCACCTGTGAGAGACAGAATCTTATTAAAAAACATACAGAAAATCACATTGCATGATTCTTACATAATTAATTTGCATTTTATTGCATGAAATAAGTATTTGATACAATAGAAAAACAGAACTTAATCTTTGGTGCATAAAACCTTTGTTTCCAATTACAGAGGTCAGACGTTTCCTGTAGTTCTTGACCAAGTTTACACGCACTGCAGCAGCGATTTTGTCCGACTTCTCCATACAGATCTTCTCCAAATCTTTCAGGTTTCGGAGCTGCCGCTGGGCAACATTGAGTTTCAGCTCCCTCCAAAGATTTTCTATTGGATTGAGATCTAGAGACTGGCTAGGACACTCCATGACCTTGACATGCTTCTTGCGGAGCCAATTCTTTGTTGCTCTTGCTGTGTTTCTGGTCATTGTCATGAATACCCAGCCACGAACCATCTTTGATGTTATTACTGAGGGAAGGAGGTTGTTGGCCAAAATCTTGTGATACATGACACCCCATCCATTGTCCCTTCAATGTGGTGCAGATATCCTGTCCCCTTTGCATAAAAGCAGCCCCAAAGTATGTTTCCCCACCATGCTTAATGGTTGGGACGGTGTTCTTGGGGTTGTACTCATCCTTCTTCTTCCTCCAAATACGGCAAGTGGAAACGATACTAAAAAGTTTTATTTTGGTCTCATGTGACCACATTACCTTCTCCCATGCCTCCTTTGGATCATCCAGATGGTCATTGGTGAACTTCAAACGGGCCTGGACATGTGCAGGGGTGAGCAGAGGACCTTGCGTGCCCTGCAGGATTTTAATCCATGATGGCGTAATGTGTTACTAACGGTAACATTTAAGACTGTGGTTCCAGCTATCTTCAGGTCATTGACCAGGTCCTCACATGTAGTTCTGGGCTGATTTCAGACTTTTATTAGAATCATGTGTGGCGCCCAAGGGTCCTGGTTGTCACAGTAGCATTGCTTTCCTCACGGGGAGAGTGATGTTACGTTTGGAAGCGATGAAGGATAACTCTTATCAGGTAACCACCATACACACAACATGTTCACACTCCAGGCCACAAGGGGGAGCTTTTGATCCTATTTACTAGGTGACTCCCCTATATATATTGTGGTTTGGAGGGAAAGAGAGATTAGATTGTCAGAGAGACAGAAGGGAGCAAACCGACCTAGAGTCAGAAGGTCTGAAGGGGCCGTGTGGTCTGAAGCACCACAGCTCCTGGAAAAAGACATACAGAAAGCCAAACATTGTTCAGTGAGCGTGCAGGAGAGCGTAGCACAGGAGAGTAACATCAGGGGAGACCAGCTAAGAGCAGGCTGCCTCCCTCTGAGGCGCAGATAACCGGTAGCCAGACCACCGAGGTTGTAAGGACTCTACGACTTACATCAGACCAGCAGGACAACTGAACTGCAAGTTACCTGTCCGCCTTAATACCCAGGAGGCACGGTGACACCTACAGAGCCCGAGGCATGCTAGAGTCCCTTTAAAAAGGCTCAAGTCACCAGACATACGGGTTATGGCCTATCCTATATAGGGGACAGAGAGAAGAACTGTGAGGACCTTATCTAAAGCCATAGGCAGTAAGGGACTACAACACCACCGCACTAGAGGAAGGCTTCTAACTCCACCTGGTAAAGGGGATTCTGGATTTGCTTCCAAGCCAGCAGGACCCAGCCTGCCCTGTGATATGGTACCCTGGACTGTGGCTGCCTGAAGTCTTCCGTAAACCAGGTAAAGAGACTGCAAACCTGTGTCCTCGTTCTTTACTGCGCCATTCGCCTTCTTCCATATACACATCGGGAGCCCTGAGGATACAATTCACCTGTGGGAATTTATACCATCTAGCTGCCATAACATCACCCCAGAGGACCCCTTAAAGCAGCGTCGGTCCCCAATGACCGAATACCACAGGTGTCGGCACGAACGTAAACTTTATTCCAACCCCCTTTAAAGACATTCCCTTGTACATGGGTGCCCAGGGCCACAGACCGGGACATCCCCCTTTAAGTACTGGACCCAGTACTGAGTACTCCGCGGCCCTGGCGGGTGTTCCACACATGTTAAACAGGAGGAAAGATATTTGCTCACATCCTTCCTACAATTATTTTGGGGGGTTCAGTAGTACAGTTAGTGTTAGATCTCTCTTGAGGGTTGGTAAATATTTTAAACAGATCATCAGCCTTGCCGTTTCTTGAACCAGGCCAATAAGAAATTAAAAAATTAAACCTGGAGAAAAATAAGGCCCAACGTGATTGTCTTGCAGACAACCTCTTAGCTGTATGGATGAATTCTAAATTTTGGTGGTCAGTAAGGACAGTCACCGGAAGATTGGCCCCTTCCAAAAGATGTCTCCATTCAGAGAAGGCAACTTTAATAGCTAAAAGTTCTTTATTTCCAATGTCATAGTTCTTTTATGCGGATGACATGGTATGAGAAAGGAATGCACAAGGATGAAGCTGCATCTTGTCCCCAACTTGCTATGTTAAAAAGGCTCCCACTGCAGAGTCTGAAGCGTCTACTTCGACAACAAACGGCAGTTCAGGATTTGGATGGACTAGTAATGGTTCGGAAGTAAAAAGAGTCTTTAATTTGTCAAAAGCAACCTGTGGAAAAAATGTTGGTTTTCTTTGAGAGTAATTGATAAAATAAATCCCTTTAAAGACTTTCCCCTTTTACATGGGCGCCCAGGACCACGGATCGGGTCACCACCGTGCCATCCCCCTGTGAACACCGGACCCAGTACCGGATACCCCACGGCCTTGGCGGGTGACACATCTTGGCGTCACGAACAGGATGGGCCGACCCTGAGAAGCGGGTCATGTGTGCCTTAGAGACTGTGCCTAACTGTGATTTATTGAGAGACTGTGCATCGTGAAGTACCGCCAAAATTACTGCCAAAATTGCCGCCATTACTGCCACCGTTATAGCGCCACAATGAATGCTGAAAAAGACAAGTGCGCCATCGTGGGCGGGAACTAACTGAGTGGCGCAAAAATAATGGCCACCCAATCCAAGTATTACTGTACCATGTGGACATGTTCATCAGCTACAGAGATCTGCCTCCTGATCCTGAATGGCGGAAGGAAGAGAAAGAAGAAGTTCTGCCCCCGAAGGAGAGAGCGGGAGAGAGACCCGGACGCAGGGAGCAACGTGGAGGACGCCATGGCCAGCAGCCCGGAACCAGTGCATGGGGTGGAAGCGGAGGACTCCCTCAGCAACCTGGAAGGAAGCCACGGCAAGCCAGGACCTGTCGTCCCTGAACTCCTGCAGACCGGAGTGGAGGATTTAATTGACAGGCTCCTGCGGATGCAGCTGGACGCCGGAGCCACGTGCAAGGTGGTGCCAGTGAAAGAAATGCAGGAACCGTGTCCCATCCAATAGCGCTAGCGGAGGAGACCGGCACCAGAGACACCGCGGCGGAAGGTAGGAACAACAACCCTGCCCCGGTAGCCGAGGAACTTTTAGTGGGCCCAGTCGCTGCACCGCCCCATTATGGATCCACACGACTTCAGATCCTGGGTGAGTGGGACCGGGCCATGGGGATGGAGCACTTCCTGAAGCCCTCGATCCAGCCCACCAGCCTGCCGGGTGAGATCTACGCGGAACGAACAGTGTACCGCTGGGTGAATCCTGGGACCGACCTTATGGGGTTCCCCGGGGCAGAAAAGCAAGAAGGGGAGACCTTAGAGGTTCTAAGCTGGGAAGAATACCAGCAACAACTCGCCCGCAAATGGGAGGCTAAGGAGGAGGAGTACCAGGTCCAGTGCAGAGCCTTTGATGAGAGGGATCTGCACGTTAAGGCCCAGGCCCGCAAGGACCGCCAGACCAACCAGGCCACGCTGAAGCAGGGTACAGTGGCAGCCTTCAGATTGAAAAAGGGCTGGGGATTAATTAAGAAGCCAGGATTATACGCAGAAATCTTTGTTAACAGGAGGGACGTGGAGTCCCACCTCTGGGAAGGACATCCAGACAGAGACCTATACCCCACCCCGGTGACCGCATGACTTGCACCAGGCATCTTGGTGAAAAAGGGAGGTACGTCTTGAATGTGCACAAGCACAGATATGCTGCTCCAACGCTGGCTAAATCAAAGGCACCAGTAGCGCCACCTAGCGCCAAAATAGCTACCACCACTACCACTCACACTGTTACCCCAGCTTGCACCACCACCAAGATGACAGTGTGCACCATCACCACTACTGAGACAGCAGTAGCCACCATGCCAACTATCATGTGTACTCAGACCACGCAGATCCCCATTGCAGGACATGACCTGACAGTGCATGAGTACAAAACCTATGACATCTATTTGTTACCAGGAGTAATTTTGGCTCAAGACCTTCTCAGGCCAGGTAGTATCCAGCGCCAAGTATTGCCTTGGAGACAACCAAAGAAAAATCAAAAGAGAGGAAAACCTGACTGTGAATAGTTTACAAGTTCAAAAGTTTGTTTTACCTTGCCAAGGTTTTGCACTAACAAGTTTCTTAGCACTAAAGTGTTTTTGCACACAAAAGTTTAACTGTTTAAAGAACTGTGAATTATGAACTGTGCATGATCAGGAACTTTCCCTTGTACATAGTTGGCACCTATTTAGGTGCTTCCTACTGGTTTTACAAAGAAGCTTTTAAGAGACTGCTTCTAATATTACTGTGAAGGTTGTTTTGTTTTACAGAGACCTGAAGATAAACCCGTTTGGCGCAGCAGGATTTTGGGTCTGGATACATGCCTTGTAGCCCGCCAAAGCCTACGTTGGGGATTTATAATGGGTCCCTCGCATCGTTGCTGCTGTTATACAGTATTAATTGTCTTGAGTATTAAAATGCACCTTTAAATGCACTACCTCAGTACTGAAAGACGTTAGATTTGAATTTGCACTTTTGACCAGTTAAAGGGAACCTGTCACCCCCCCCCAGGCGTTTGTAACTAAAAGAGCCACCTTGTGCAGCACTAATGCTCTTTTAGTTATGCTCCTTGCACATGATGAAATGAACACTTATAAAATGTGCCCCCTCATACCGTGAAATCGCCGGGGAGGTGGGACTTTCCTTCCTAATCAGACGCAGCACAGCCGTCATTCATGCCCCCTTGGCGCCGGGCGCCGCCTCCTCGGAGTTGTTTGAATCTGTCACGGAGCCTGAGATGTTATGTTATCCCTTGGGCATGCGCAGTTAGCGCTGCCCGTCTTCTGACATCATTTGTTGTCAGGCTGACTGCGCCTGTGGGTCATGCTGCCCGAGATCCAGCCCGGCAATGTCTTTTGATTTATTCATACTGCAGGGCTGGGATTCATGGGCATGCGCAGTGCATATCTTCGCCTCTCACTCATCTCCCTCCGCCTTCTTCAGACTGTGCGGCATCCGCTGATCCCTATATAGGATAGGACATAACCCGTATGACTGGTGACTTGAGCCTTTTTACAGGGATTCTAGCTCGCCCTGGGCTGTGTAGGTGTCACAGTGCCACCTGGGTATTAAGGGGACAGAGAGAACTGTGAGGACCTTATCTGAAGCCATAGGCAGTAAGGGACTACAACACCACCAAGCTAGAGGAAAGCTTCTAACTCCACCTGATAAAGGGGACTCTGGATTCGCTTCCAAGCCGGCTGGACCCTGCCTGCCCTGTGATCTGGTACCCTGGACTGTGGTTGCCTGAAGTCTTCAGTAAACTAGGTAAAGAGACTGCAAACCTGTGTTCTTTATTTACCAAATCCCTTTAAAGACTTTCCCCTTTTACATGGGTGCCCACGGCCACGGACGGGGTCACCACCGTGACATCCCCCTGTGAACACAGGTCTACAATTTTTTCCCTGATATCAGCTCTGTGGTCTTGGTTATGGTGTAGAGATTGGAATGTGATTGAGTGTGTGGACAGGTGTCCTCTATACAGGTAGTGTGTTCAAACAGATGCAATTAATACAGGTAATGAGTGCAGCGTAGGAGGCTTCTTGAAGAAAAACTAAGGGTATGTGTCCACGTTCAGGATTGCATTAGGATTTGGTCAGGATTTTTCATCAGTATTTGTAAGCCAAAACCAGGAGTGGAACAATTAGCGGAAAAGTATAATAGAAACATATGCACCACTTCTGTATTTATCATCCACTCCTGGTTTTGGCTTACAAAAACTGATGGAAAATCCTGACCAAATCCTGATGCAATCCTGAACGTGGACACATACCCTAACAAGTCTGTTAGAGCCTGATTTCTTGCTAGTTGGCAGGTGATCAAATACTTCATGCAATAAAATGCAATTTAATCATGTTTTTTATTTTTAGATCCTGTCTCTCACAGTTGAAGTGTACCTACAGTAAAATTACAGATCTCTCCATTCTTTGTAGATGGGAAAACTTGCAAAATCAGCAGTGTATCAAATGCTTATTTTCCCCACTTTACAGAAATAGGTGTGAAACTCCTTACTCCACATGTTGTATTTCATGTCAGTGGTAAATTTTGGTTGATAAGATTTGAGTTTATTTGTGAAAATATTGAAAATTTGACAAAAAAATGAAAATTTCACAATTGTTAAAGTTTGAATATTTATGCCCTTAACCCCTTTACCCCCAAAGGTGGTTTGCACGTTAATGACCGGGCCAATTTTTACAATTCTGACCACTGTCCCTTTATGAGGTTATAACTCTGGAACGCTTCAATGGATCCTGGTGATTCTGACATTGTTTTCTCGTGACATATTGTACTTCATGACAATGGTAAAAATTATTTGATAGTACCTGCGTTTATTTGTGAAAAAAACGGAAATTTGGCGAAAATTATGAAAATTTCGCAATTTTCCAACTTTGAATTTTTATGCAATTAAATCACAGAGATATGTCACACAAAATACTTAATAAGTAACATTTCCCACATGTCTACTTTACATCAGCACAATTTTGGAACCAAAATTTTTTTTTGTTAGGGAGTTATAAGGGTTAAAAGTTGACCAGCAATTTCTCATTTCTACAACACCATTTTATTTTAGGGACCACATCTCATTTGAAGTCATTTTGAGGGGTCTATATGATAGAAAATACCCAAGTGTGACACCATTCTAAAAACTACACCCCTCAAGGTGCTCAAAACCATATTCAAGAAGTTTATTAACCCTTCAGGTGCTTCACAGGAATTTTTTGAATGTTTAAATAAAAATGAACATTTAACTTTTTTTCACAAAAAATTTAATTCAGCTCCAATTTGTTTTATTTTACCAAGGGTAACAGGAGAAAATGGACCCCAAACATTGTTGCACAATTTGTCCTGAGTATGCCAATACCCCACATGTGGGAGAAACCACTGTTTGGGCGCATGGCAGAGCTCGGAAGCGAAGGAGTGCCATTTGACTTTTCAATGCAAAATTGACTGGAATTGAGATGGGACGCCATGTTTCGTTTGGAGAGCCCCTGATGTGGCTAAACATTGAAACCCCCCACAAGTGACACCATTTTGGAAAGTAGACCCCCTAAGGAACTTATCTAGAGGTGTGGTGAGCACTTTGACCCAACAAGTGCTTCACAGAAGTTTATAATGTAGAACCGTAAAAATAAAAAATCATATTTTTTCACAAAAATTATCTTTTCGCCCCCAATTTTTTATTTTCCCAAGGGTAAGAGAAGAAATTGGACCCCAAAAGTTGTTGTACAATTTGTCCTGAGTACGCTGATAGCCCATATGTGGGGGTAAACCACTGTTTGGGCACATGGGAGAGCTCGGAAGGGAAGGAGCGCCGTTTGACTTTTCAATGCAAAATTGACAGGAATTGAGATGGGACGTCATGTTGCGTTTGAAGAGCCACTGATGTGCCTAAACATTGAAACCCCCCACAAGTGACACCATTTTGGAAAGTAGACCCCCTAAGGAACTTATCTAGAGGTGTGGTGAGCACTTTGACCCACCAAGTGCTTCACAGAAGTTTATAATGTAGAACTGTAAAAATAAAAAATCATATTTTTTCACAAAAATTATCTTTTTGCCCCCAATTTTTTATTTTCCCAAGGGTAAGAGAAGAAATTGGACCCCAAAAGTTGTTGTACAATTTGTCCTGAGTACGCTGATACCCCATATGTGGGGGTAAACCACTGTTTGGGTGGATGGGAGAGCTCGGAAGGGAAGGAGCGCCGTTTGACTTTTCAAAGCAAAATTTACAGGAATTGAGATGGGACGCCATGTTGCGTTTGAAGAGCCACTGATGTGCCTAAACATTGAAACCCCCCACAAGTGACACCATTTTGGAAAGTAGACCCCCTAAGGAACTTATCTAGAGGTGTGGTGAGCACTTTGACCCACCAAGTGCTTCACAGAAGTTTATAATGCAGAGCCGTAAAAATAAAACAAAATTTTTTTCCCACAAAAATTATTTTTTTAGCCCCCAGTTTTGTATTTTCCTGAGGGTAACAGGAGAAATTGGACCCCAAAATTTGTTGCCCAATTTGTCCTGAGTGCGATGATACACCATATGTGGGGGGAACCACTGTTTGGGCACATGGGAGGGCTCAGAAGGGAAGGAGTGCCATTTGAATGCAGACTTAAGGTACCTTCACACATAACGATATTGTTAACGATATCGTTGCTATTTGTGACGTAGCAACGATATCGTTAATGAAATCGTTATGTGTGACAGCGACCAACGATCAGGCCCCTGCTGGGAGATCGTTGGTCGCTGAATAAAGTCCAGAACTTTATTTCGTCGCTGGACTCCCTGGAGACATCGCTGGATCGGCGTGTGTGACACCGATCCAGCGATGTCTTCACTGGTAACCAGGGTAAACATCGGGTAACTAAGCGCAGGGCCGCGCTTAGTAACCCGATGTTTACCCTGGTTACCATGCTAAAAGTAAAAAAAAACAAACAGTACATACTTACCTACAGCTGTCTGTCCTCCAGCGCTGCGCTCTGCTCTCCTCCTGTACTGGCTGTGAGCGTCGGTCAGCCGGAAAGCAGAGCGGTGACGTCACCGCTCTGCTTTCCGGCTCCCAGACAGTACAGGAGGAGAGCAGAGAAGCAGAGCACAGCGCTGGAGGACAGACGGCTGTAGGTAAGTATGTACTGTTTGTTTTTTTTTACTTTTAGCATGGTAACCAGGGTAAACATCGGGTTACTAAGCGCGGCCCTGCGCTTAGTAACCCGATGTTTACCCTGGTTACCGTCATCGTTGGTCGCTGGAGAGCGGTCTGTGTGACAGCTCTCCAGCGACCAAACAGCGACGCTGCAGCGATTCGGATCGTTGTCGGTATCGCTGCAGCGTCGCTAAATGTGAAGGGGCCATTAGATGGAATGGTCTGCAGGTGTCACATTGTGTTTGCATAGCCCCTAATGTACCTAAACAGTAGAAACCCCCCACAAGTGACACCATTTTGGAAAGTAGACCCCCTTAGGAACTTATCTAGATGTGTGCTGAGCGCTTTGACCCACCAAGGGCTTCACAGAAGTTTATAATGGAGAGCCGTAAAAATAAAACAAAAATTTTTTCCCACAAAAATTATTTTTTAGCCCCCAGTTTTGTATTTTCCCGAGGGTAACAGGAGAAATTCGACCCCACAATTTGTTGTCCAATTTGTCCTGAGTGCGCTGATACCCCATATGTGGGGGGGAACCACTGTTTGGGCGCATGGGAGGGCTCGGAAGGGAAGGAGCTCCATTTGGAATGAGGACTTAGATGGAATGGTCTGCAGGTGTCACATTGCATTTGCAGAGCCCCTAATGTACCTAAACAGTAGAAACCTCCCACAAGTGACACCATTTTGGAAACTAGACCCCCTAAGGAACTCATCTAGATGTGTTGTGATAGCTTTGAACCCCCAAGTGTTTCACTACAGTTTGTAACGCAGAGCCGTGAAAATTAAAAAAAAAAATCTTTCCCCCCAAAATTATTTTTTAGCCCCCAGTTTTGTATTTTCCCGAGGGTAAGAGGAGAAATTCGACCCCAAAAGTTGTTGTCCAATTTGTCCTGAGTACGCTGATACCCCGTATGTTGGGGGAAACCACCGTTTGAGCGCATGGCAGAGCTCGGAAGGGAAGGAGCGCCATTTGGAATGCAGACTTAGATGGAATGGTCTGCAGACGTCACATTGCGTTTGCAGAACCCCTAATGTACCTAAACAGTAGAAACCCCCCACAAGTGACCCCATATTGGAAACTAGACCCCCCAGGGAACTAATCTAGATGTGTTGTGAGAACTTTGAACCCCCAAGTGTTTCACTACAGTTTATAACGCAGAGCCGTGAAAATAAAAAATCTTTTTTTTTCCCACAAAAAATATGTTTTAGCCCCGAGTTTTGTATTTTCCCAAGGGTAGCAGGAGAAATTGGACCCCAAAAGTTGTTGTCCTATTTGTCCTGAGTACGCTGATACCCCATATGTTGGGGTAAACCCCTGTTTGGGCACACGGGAGAGCTCGGAAGGGAAGAAGCACTGTTTTACTTTTTCAACGCAGAATTGGCTGGAATTGAGATCGGACGCCATGTCGCGTTTGGAGAGCCCCTGATGTGCCTAAACAGTGGAAACCCCCCAATTATAACTGAAACCCTAATCCAAACACATCCCTAACCCTAATCCCAACAGTAACCCTAACCACACCTCTAACCCTGACACACCCCTAATCCTAATCCCAACCCTATTCCCAACCGTAAATGTAATCTAAACCCTAACTGTAACTTTAGCCCCAACCCAAACTGTAGCCCTAGCCCTAACCCTAGCCCTAACCCTAATCCTAACCCTAGCCCTAGCCCTAACCCTAGCCCTAACCCTAACCCTAGCCCTAACCCTAGCCCTAACCCTAACCCTAGCCCTAACTCTAACCCTAGCCCTAATGGGAAAATGGAAATAAATACATTTTTTTAATTTTTCCCTAACTAAGGGGGTGATGAAGGGGGGTTTGATTTACTTTTATAGCGGGTTTTTTAGAGGATTTTTATGATTGGCAGCCGTCACACACTGAAAGACGCTTTTTATTCCTAAAAATAATTTTTGCGTTACCACATTTTGAGAGCTATAATTTTTCTATATTTTGGTCCACAGAGTCATGTGAGGTCTTGTTTTTTGCGGGACGAGTTGATGTTTTTATTGGTAACATTTTCGGGCACGTGACATTTTTTGATCGCTTTTTATTCCGATTTTTGTGAGGCAGAATGACCAAAAACCAGCTATTCATGAATTTCTTTTGGGGGAGGCGTTTATACCGTTCCGCGTTTGGTAAAATTGATGAAGCAGTTTTATTCTTTGGGTCAGTACGATTACAGCGACACCTCATTTATATCATTTTTTTATGTTTTGCCGCTTTTATACGATAAAAACTATTTTATAGAAAAAATAATTATTTTTGCATCGCTTTATTCTCAGGACTATAACTTTTTTATTTTTTTCCTGATGATGCTGTATGGCGGCTCGTTTTTTGCGGGACAAGATGACGTTTTCAGCGGTACCATAGTTAGTTATATCTGTCTTTTTGATCGCGTGTTATTCCACTTTTTGTTCGGCGGTATGATAATAAAGCGTTGTTTTTTGCCTCGTTTTTTTTTTTTTTTCTTACGGTGTTTACTGAAGGGGTTAACTAGTGGGCCAGTTTTATAGGTCGGGCCGTTACGGACGCGGTGATACTAAATATGTGTACTTTTATTGTTTTTTTTTTTTATTTAGATAAAGAAATGTATTTATGGGAATAATATATTTATTTTTTTTTCATTATTTTGGAATATTTTTTTTAATTTTTTTTTACACATTTGAAATTTTTTTTTTTTACTTTTTTACTTTGTCCCAGGGGGGGACATCACAGATCAGTGATCTGACAGTTTGCACAGCACTCTGTCAGATCACTGATCTGACATGCAGCGCTGCAGCCTTCACAGTGCCTGCTCTGAGCAGGCTCTGTGAAGCCACCTCCCTCCCTGCAGGACCCGGATCCGCGGCCATCTTCGATCCGGGGCTGGAGGGAGCAGGGAGGGAGGTGAGACCCTCGCAGCAACGCGATCACATCGCGTTGCTGCGGGGGGCTCAGGGAAGCCCGCAGGGAGCCCCCTCCCTGCGCGATGCTTCCCTGTACCGCCGGCACATCGTGATCATCTTTGATCGCGGTGTGCCGGGGGTTAATGTGCCGGGGGCGGTCCATGACCGCTCCTGGCACATAGTGCCGGATGTCAGCTGCGATAAACAGCTGACACCCGGCCGCGATCGGCGGCGCTCCCCCCGTGAGCGCTGCCGATCGCATATGACGTACTATTGCGTCCTTGGGAAGTAAAGCCCACCCCACATGGACGCAATAGTACGTCTGATGGCAGAAAGGGGTTAACCCCTTAGTGACAGAGCCAATTTGGTACTTAATGACCGAGCCAATTTTTGCAATTCTGACCACTGTCACTTTATGAGGTTATAACTCTGGAACGCTTTAACGGATCCCGCTAATTCTGAGACTGTTTTTTCATGACATATTGTACTTCATGTTACTTTATAACATTTCTTCGATAATACTTGCGATTATTTATGAAAAAAACGGAAATATGGCGAAAATTTTTAAAATTTTGTAATTTTCAAACTGTATTTTTATGCCCTTAAATCAGAGAGATATGTCACAAAAAATAGTTAATAAATAACATTTCCCACATGTCTACTTTACATCAGCCCAATTTTGGAAACAAAATTTTTTTTTGTTAGGGAGTTATAAGGGTTAAAAGTTGACCAGCAATTTCTCATTTTTACAACACCATTTTTTTTTAGGGACCACATCACATTTGAAGTCATTTTGTGGGGTCTATATGATAGAAAATAACGAAGTGCGTCACCATTCTAAAAACTACACCCCTCAAGGTTCTCAAAACCACATTCAAGAAGTTTATTAACCCTTTACGTGCTTCACAGGAGCTGAAACAATGTGGAAGGAAAAAATGAACATTTAACTTTTTTTTGCAAACATCTTAATTCAGAACCATTTTTTTATTTTCACATGTGTAAAAACAGAAATGTAAACATAAATTTTGTTATGCAATTTCTCCTGAATACGCCAATACCCCATATGTGGGGGTAAACCACTGTTTGGGCGCTTGGAAGTGAAGGAGCGCCGTTTGACTTTTTCAATGCAGAATTGGCTGGAATTGAGATCGAACGCCATGTCACGTTTAGAGAGCCCCTGATGTACCTAAACAGTGGAAACTCCCCACAAGTGACACCATTTTGGAAACTAGACCCCTTAAGGAACTTATCTAGATGTGTGGTGAGCACTTTGAACCCCCAAGTGCTTCACGGAAGTTTATAACGTAGAGCCGTGAAAATAAAAAATCGCTTTTGTTTACACAAAAATGATCTTTTCGCCCACAAATTCTTATTTTCACAAGGGTAACAGGAGAAATTAGACCACAAAAGTTGTTGTGCAATTTCTCCTGAGTACGTTGATACCCAATATGTGTGGGTAAACCACTGTTTGGGCGCACCGCAGAGCTTGGAAGAGAAGGAGTGCCATTTTACTTTTTCAATGTAGAATTGTCTGGAATTGAGATCGGACGCCATGTCGCGTTTGGAGAGCCCCTGATGTGCCTAAACAGTAGAAATCCCCCACAAGTGACCCCATTTTGGAAACTAGACCCCCCATGGAACTTATCTAGATGTGTGGTGAGAACTTTGAATGCCCAAGTGCTTCACAGAAGTTTAGAATGCAGAGTCGTGAAAATAAAAAATATTTTTTTTTCCACAAAAAAGATATTGTAGCCCCCAAGTTTTTATTTTCACAAGGGTAACAGGAGAAATTGGACTGCAATAGTTGTTGTCCAATTTATCCCGAGTACGCTGATGCGCCATATGTGGGGGTAACCCACTGTTTGGGCACACGGCAGAGCTCAGAAGGGAGGGAGCACCATTTGACTTTTTGAGCGCAAAATAGGCTGTCGTGTTTGGAGACCCCCTGATGTACCTAAACAGTGGAAACCCCCCAATTCTAGCTCCAACCCTAACCCCAACACACCCCTAACCCTAATCCCAACCCGATCCATAATCCTAATCACTAACCCTAACGATAATCACAACCCTTACCCCAAAACAACCCTAATGTCAACCCTAATGTCAACCCTGATGCGCCATATGTGGGGGTAAACCACTGTTTGGGCGCGCGGCAGAGCTCGGAAGGGAAGGAGCGCCGTTTTGGAATGCAGACTTAGATAGAATGGCCTGTGGGCGTTATGTTGCGTTTGCAGAGCCCCTGATGTACCTAAATAGTAGTAACCCCCCACAAGTGACCCCGTTTTGGAAACTAGACCCCCCAAGGAACTTATATAGATGTGTGGTGAGAACTTTGAATGCCCAAGTGCTTCACAGAAGTTTATAATGCAGAGTCATAAAAATAAAAAATAAAAATTTTTCCACAAAAAAGATTTTGTAGCCCCCAAGTTTTTATTTTCACAAGCGTAACAGGAGAAATTGGACCCCAGAAATTGTTGTCCAATTTATCCCGAGTACGCTGATGCCCCATATGTGGGGGTAACCCACTGTTTGGGCACACGGCAGAGCTCAGAAGGGAGGGAGCACCATTTGACTTTTTGAGCGCAAAATAGGCTGTCGTGTTTGGAGACCCCCTGATGTACCTAAACAGTGGAAACCCCCCAATTCTAGCTCCAACCCTAACCCCAACACACCCCTAACCCTAATCCCAACCCGATCCATAATCCTAATCACTAACCCTAACGATAATCACAACCCTTACCCCAAAACAACCCTAATGTCAACCCTAACCATAACCCTAATCAAAACCCTAAATCCAACACACCCGTAATCCTAATCTCAACCCTAACCTCAAACCTAACCCTAATCCCAATACACCCCTAATCACAACCCTAACCTTAACCCTAATCCCAAACCTAACCCTAATCCCAAGCGTAACCCTAATGCCAACCCTAACCCTAATACAAACCCTAACCCTAATCCCAACTCTAACCCTAACTTTAGCCCCAACCCTAGCCCTAACTTTAGCCCCAACCCTAACCCTAAGGCTACTTTCACACTTGCGTCGTTTGGCATCCGTCGCAATCCGTCGTTTTGGACAAGAAACGGATCCTGCAAAGGTACCCGCAGGATGCGTTTTTTGCCCATAGACTTGTATTGCCGATAGATCATGACGGATAGCCACACGTCGCGTCCGTCATGCACTGGATCAGTGTTTTGGCGGACCATCAGCACAAAAAAAGTTCAATGTAACGTTTTTTTGTACGTCGCATCCGCCATTTCTTACCACGCATGCGTGGTCGTAACTCCGCCCCCTCCTCCCCAGGACATAGATTGGGCAGCGGATGCGTTGAAAAACTACATCTGCTGCCCACGTTGTGCACAATTTTCACAACGTTCGTCGGTATGTCGGGCGAATGCATTGCGACGGCCCCATACCGACGTAAGTGTGAAAGAAGCCTAACCCTAAATTTAGTGCCAACCCTAACCCTATCCCTAAATTTAGCCCCAACCCTAACCCTAAATTTAGCCCTAACCCTAGCCCTAACCCTAGCCCTAACCCTAACCCTAACCCTAATTTTAGCCCCAACTGCTCTTCTCCTGCCGGCCGGCAGATGGAGACAGATGGCGGGCGCACTGCGCTTGCGCCCGCCATTTTCTTTTCCCCAGAAGATGCCGGCGGCCAGGAGGAGCAGCATGAGGACCCAGGGACACCGGTAAGTATAATAGGGTCCCCGAATCTCCCTATTTCTCTGTCCTCTGATGTGCCAATTTCTCTTGATTTCAACAATACCCCATATGTTGTCAAAAACGACTTTTCAGGCACAGTTCAAAGCTCAGAAAGGAGGAAGCACTATATTGGAGTGCAAATTTTGTGTCATGTTACATTGGCAGTGCCCCTGACGTGCCAGAACAGGAGAAACCCCCATAAGGGACCCCATTTTACAAACTATACTCTTCAGTTTATTCATGTAGGTGTACAGTGAGCATATTGACACCACAGGTTTGTCATAAAATTTTTTACACTATTGGACGGTGAAAAAAAAAATTAAATTTTTTCCACTAAAACATTGTTTTAGCCCCAAATTTTTAAATTTCAAACAGGGAAACAGAAGAAAATGGATCACATAGTTTATTACTCAATCACCATGATGTACTGGTATGCCCATTTGCAAGAAGAAATATGATGTACCGGTACGTCATATGTCGGGAAGGGGATAATGTATTCTATTTGTATTGCTTGAACACCATCTAGCAGTGATCCTTATGAACATTTTTAAATTTACCGTGGTGACTGTTTCATTGTAGTTCTCAGAGAAGGCAATATAAGTGTGGTGACATATTCCCTTTAACTTTACTGTACGCACAATTAATAGAAAAGGAGATAGATTTATCAAACACATAGTTACATCTCATAACCGTCCCTCGTAATTGACATCTTTAAGGGCACAGTTTTACTAGGCGGTAAATACATCTAGTTTATCATGCTGGGCATTGTTTCATAAATTGGGTACTTACATTTTGTTCAATGGACCCTTATGATTGGTATGACAGCATGCAATCTTGTTGATGGTGATATTGGCAGCATGTTGTTTCTTAGCGTTTTTTAATAAAATTAAGGGAGTTATATCTTGTATTCTTAGAGGGTCTTTTGTATTCATTTTTAGGTACACTATGCTTTGTGGATACTCACCTTTCAGAGCTCGCTCACAAAAAGAGATGTATTACTTCATCTGTGAGGGCTTCTTCCCTGTGCCATCCTACATATCACTCAGTGGCAGGAAACTGATTATTTCTTTACTTGCACGCTGCCCCAGTAGAAGGCCTTGCATTGAGGACATTCTCACTCATGAATTTTTCACCCAGGTACGGAACAAAGTGGTATAATAGCGAAATGTTTTAAACACAATATGTGAAGTTGAGGCTCTTTTATTTTCTTCATATTTCCTCATTTTCAGGGATTTATGCCTGAGAAGTTATCCTCTGCCTCGTGCCACACAGCTCCCACTTTCTCCTTTTCCCTCCAAGTCACAAGGTTCCTTAGGAAGGCGGCAAAAGTACTGTACAGAGGGGTTTTCCAAAAGTCCTTCTGCTCAGGTATAGAGCTATTATTAATTTATTCAATACTATATTAGTTTATTGGATTGTATAAAAAAAAATCCTAGGCACTTCTAAAATATAACATTGAATTCAATCCTTAATAGATGATGATGCTACCATATACTTCATAACATACATTATGGTGTACTATTGGATTTTAACACCACGATGCAGAGGGATCAAAGGAATCAGTCAGAGATATGGTGAAAAATGGGTCAATCTTACCGTCCTAAGCTAGTTTGATGTCTGTTTGGACATTTTGTGATGTTTCATGGAGTGGCTCCTTTACTTCATGTGGAGTTAGTCATTTATGGGTGCCTAACCTTGCTTACATCTTATTTTCTGGAGGTGCCCACTACCCAGAATCTTGTCTTAATAAGCGAAACCCTAGTCAGCCTTTTTAGCACAAACTTTTAAGTGAATGGGAATCTTAATAACCACAGAGCTCAGCAAGCTTTACTGTTTCCATCATTCCAGAGTTTGGGAAGTAGCATAGCTCGCTGTGTCAGATTATTTCTTCAACCCTCATTCGTATCTATGTAACACAGTCCACTCTAACATTTCCGTAATTCCTGCCACCTCAGGCTGCCACATATAGACAGGTATTCAATCTGATATACAAATAACCTTTTGAATTGCATGCACAGATAAGCAATAATTTGGCATTGCATACAATTTGCCCAATAATGTAAGCATACTAGATGTTTCTCCTAGTACTCCTATTATTAACAAGAACCTGTCAATGTGATTTAGTGATGTAAAGTAAAGGCATTGCCATAACAGTGCTGTTATGCAGAGTAAGTCAATACCTTTAGTGAAGAAATCAGCATTGTGGTTGTTCTTTAATCCACATTTGTAGTTTTCGGGTAATTAGGTGCATGGGGTGGGACTGTAGGTTGGGTCTTCGGCTCATTTTGATTTAATCTGTATAACAGCACCATTATGGTCATGCCTTTACTTTACATTGCTAAACCATTTTGACAGGTTTTGTACACAAATTAATTCTTTATTGTAAATACATACATATTTAATGCCATAATCTAATCTACTTTCTATTATACTTGCATAAAAAAAAAAATCCCTAAACTTCCCTATCTACACTAACTGCTTTATTTTTTTTAGCTGCTACTTCCTTTATGATGATGCTTCGTTTGAAAATCCCAGTGCATGCTGGAACAACTCAAACACAGCATCATTAGTGACCTTCATTTCAGGAGCTGAGCTAGTCTCTGCTGTATTGAGCATGCATCATTTGTCAAGTCCGACGGATGCTCAGTATCTTCTTGTCACTGTGCGATGTGCTCATTGACAGTGCACTTTCTCATCGCCTCTGATACAAATTAATGAGCAAGTAAAAGAGTGCACTGTCAGTGCATGTTGTATGAATACCAGGCTTGCAGACACCATCGCCACCACTGCGACTGACAACACTTGCTGGGGCAGCACTGGTCTCTGCACGTCAGGTATTCTTACAACGTCCACAGACAGTGTGCTCTGTTGCCGGCTCTTTGCTTTTAATCAGAGCTGGCAAGAGAGCGCACTGTCATTGTGCACATCGTACAATGAGAAGAAACACCTGGGCATTCGTAAAAATTAAAAAACAACGCATGCTCAGTGGAGCAGTGACTAGCCCAGCCCCTGAAATGATGACGTTTCGTTTGAGGGAGGAGCAGAGGCTGCCCCATACACTGGGATTCTCAAACAAAGCATCATAAAAAAAATAAAGCAGTTAGATAGTGTACTTATGTAAGGAAAGGGACTTTTAAATTAAAGTATATTAGAAAATAGATTGGATTATGACAATAAATACGTAGGCATTTACAATGAAAATGAATTTGTTTTTCGGACTACCCTTTTCACCCCTTTACGACCGTTAGCATACATGTACGTCATCAACCATGTCCCTGCCGATTACGTGTGAACCCACATCTTTCTCCTCACATGATGGCTGATTTAATCAGCCATCAAGTGCTTCTAACAGCCATGGCTACTAACCAGCAGCATTTAACACCCACTGACAGGAAGCGCATTATTGATCCCGCTCATCGGCATTCATGGGAGATCGTGAGTTCTGCTATACATAGTAGTACTTCGGCACTGCTATGTATAGCACAGGTGATCGGACGATCGCAAGTCTCCTAAGGGGTCAGTAAAAAGTTTTTTAAAAAGTTTTAAAAAATACTAGGAAAATAAAAAAAAACACAAGCTCAATAAAACCTCCTTTGCCGTATTAAAAATAAAACAATTAAAAAAAAATTAAAAATACACATAACCGATCTATCAAAATATAAAATAAATTAATCTGATCGGTAAGCCGCGTAACGAGAAAAAAAATAAAAATTGCCAGAATTACTTTTTGGTCACAGCAACATTGCAATAAAATGCAATCAAAATAAGAATAGAGGCGATAAAATACGTGGTGATCCAAACATTATATCTACCCCAAAATGGTATCTGTAAAAACGTCAGCTCAGGGAGCAAAAAATAAGCCTTCACCCAGCCCCAGATAACATAAAATGGGAATGTTACGAGTATCGGAAAATGGATATAAAATCTAAAACAAATTTTTGATAAATTTCTGAATTTTTTTCACCACTTAAATAAAAATAAACTATACATGTTTGGAATCTGCATACTCATACTGACCTGGGGAATCATGATATCAGGTCAGTTTTACCATATAGTGAACATAGTAAATAAAAAAAAACATTGTGGAATTGCAACTTTTTTTTTTTTGCAATTTCTTTGCAATTTCACCACACTTGGAATTTTTTTCCCTGTTTTTCAGTACACTATGTGGCCAAATGAATGGTGTAATTCAAAAGTGCGCCGAAAAATGGAAAATTGCCTGGGGGTGAAGGGGTTAAGGTATATTCATAGAAATTTGTAATAGAAATTTGAAAAGTTGCTAATTAAAATGTACAATTTATCAATGCAATTCATTCTGAAATAGGAACTACTTCTATTACAGTATGACGGAACATACATTTGTGATGTATTTTTATATTTCTCTAGACTTTGCAGAAGCGGAAGACCTCAAGAGCTCCATGGTTCTGCCTACTGAGAGCTTGGTGTCATTTAGTACAGATAAAATGTGCGAGGTATGATTTAGCAGCTGACTGTTACCCTTCGGAGCATGATAAGTATATACAATGGCTATATAACAGGGTGGGCAATTCATTTAGTTGAGGGGCTAGGAGAGACCATGAATATTGTGGATGGCCGAATCAATTCTGCTTAATATTATTGTTATTATTATTAATGTTATCACTTAATATTAAGCAGAATTAAAGGGAACTTGTCACCATGAGAATGCAGGCCAATCTGCAGGCAGCATGTTGTAGAGCAAGGAGAGCTATGCGGATTGATTTATACTTTTTGTGAGAAAAGTGCTAATATAACTTGTGTATTATTCATTTCAAACTCTATAGTTTCTGAGATTTTCAGTCCAGTAGGGGGTCCTATCAGTGACTGACAGCTGTATCTGTATGCAGAAGATTGTATCTGTATATAAAGAAGATTGTCAGTCACTGATAGGACCGCCGAGTGGACCAAGAACACAACACAAGTTATACTGAATCTTTTCCCAACAAACTATATTGTATATGATTCTACTCAGCTCCCTCTGCTCTCAAACATGGTGCCTTCAGATTGGCCTGCAATTTCTTGGTGACAGGTTCTTATTGAGTCTCACTAAATGCTACTGCTAATACATGTGACGATAGGGCTTATGGTAAGGGCAGAGACAGACTGCCGTATTTCTCTTTCTCCTGCTAGAATCGCATTGTAAAGCTTGTATTGGCTGTCAGCTCTCCTCACCTGGATAGTAATCAATCACGCTGTCTTGATCAGGTCTGGAGAGGTGCCGGCCAGTCCATGCACTGCGATGCGATTCTCGCATGCCTGAGAAATACGGTAGTCTGTCTCTGCCCTAAGATGTATTCTTATCAGTAGCTGCTAATCAAAACATATGCTGTAATTTACTGCTTTTTATAAAGTTTAGAAGTCATACTGCTCCTGTTATTCATCCCTTAAATCTTGATCACCAGCCCCCTATGATGCCCTGCACCCAGTCACTACCCCATAGACCCCCAAGCAGTATTACGGTATTGCCACCAAGCAGCATGATGTCCTCGCAGCCCCACACATTATGATGCTCCCACAGTTCCCCACACAGTATTATGCCCTCCCACCACCCTCACAGAGCATGATGTCACGAAGTCCTCACAGCCCCCCAAAGAGTATGATCCCCCACAGCCTTTCACACATAGCATGATTCACCCCACCCAAAGCTTCTCACACAGTAAAAGTAAAATGTCAACAGTCAGACACAGAAAATGAAGCCACCATAATTTCACCCTCAAGCACTGAATGACGCTAAAAAGCTAAACATACATGCTACTCATCCAGCCCCGTTCCATTGATGCGCTACTCCAGTCTGTGCTGTGTGCGGACTGAGGCTCCAAGCTGCAGGTACAATCCATTGATGTCAGACTTGGATACACGGTCTGAATAGTTGATCAGGAAGCCAATGGCTCCCTATTCCACCATTGTTGAAATCAAGACACTGGTGGGATGGCGGTGTCGGGCTATCCTAACTGACGAGCAGTATGCCACCATTTCCAGCCTTTTGGCTATCCTGGTCCACACACTATACAGGAACAGCCAAAGAGCCAAAGAGCCAGATGTGGCCTGGGGGGGTCTACTATATAATGTATAGCAAAGGGGAAGAACTCTTGATCTCTTGTTTTACAGGATGAAAAAGTAGAAGACTCAGTAAGAGCCTGTGATGAATCTTTGAATATTCTAATGAAAGGAAGAATGAAAGACAGGAGCAGGTCGGCCTCCCAGAGTGAGCCTGAATTTTACTAGTTGGAAAATGTTAATATAGCTTACGTTTAGAATTAGCAGGCACATTGACCCCAATTTCTCAAGACTGGTGTGCAAGGTGTCTGATTCATTAAGAGTTGAACGCCTCCTAATGAAGCAAAGTGCAGATTGCCACTAGAGTAAGATTTGTGGCAAAAGTAATGCCCCCTCTCATCATGAATTTGACAAGCAAGGTTGCCACGCTCCCATCCCACCACCTCTCTGCCCACTGTGTTGGAGCTAGGTGAAAATGGGGTCAAAATGCCCACATATTGCACAAAAATGTTGCAACTTTTCAAAGCTGTTTATGCCAGTTTTCTAATGTAAAAACTTTGATGAATTGAGTCCATTCTCTGTCACAGTAAATTACTGGAGCCATCTTCACACTCACAGTGTACTATAGATAAAAAATCTATATATTATACATACAGTATATTAGGTCCACAGGCAGGGCCATATTTGCCACTAGACACTTGAGGGCACGTGCCTAGGGTGGGACAATGCGGGGGCGGCACCCGAGAAAGTTTTTTTTTTTTTTAACTAAAGTCAGGGGTCACCTCCCGACCGACCGCCCTAATCCCCGTCACCCCACCCCCCGTCGGCTGCCCGCCTCCTGCCCGCCTCCTTGAAGACGTCATACTCACCCTACTCCAGCGATGAACTAAATAGCATAGACAACTCTGGTCAAAGTCATTCCAGTTTCCTGCAGGTAGAAGGGATCACCCATTCTACAAGGATCTACACATTAGAGCGAGTTAGCTGTGATCTCCTACAACAGGACTCAGGCCATTTTTTTCTGTTCTTCGATTATCTTGCAGAACGAAGAGAGGTTTCAGGGGAGCGAGTGGTGGAGGATCTCGCGTCTGTCTTAGAGGATTGTCTTCACAATATTGTGCCAGGTGAAGAACAATGACTTCATTAATATTGACTTTAGAAATGGAAAGTAGCAGGAAGGACTAGATTAAATATTTAAATTCATTCTAAAACATTGCAAAGTTGTTTGGATTCCAGTTACTGCACACCATAGCTAAGCAGATAAAGGTTTCTGCTACACTGCGTTGGTTTGTGTGATATCTACATACTAGTCTTGAATTCATCTTTTCCATCCATCAGGTGAATTGGATTCCAAGGTTCAGATCACTTGTCCCATCCTGTGGGTGACTAAGTGGGTGGATTATTCTAACAAGTATGGCTTTGGTTACCAGCTATCAGACAATTGTACAGGAGTCTTGCTGAGTGATGGAACTCACACAATTCTCTCTCCACATTTGCAGTAAGTAAATGCAAGACTATTTATTTTTAATGGCCTTTGGCTTGATCGCGAGCCAAGGCGGCATGATGAATGAACGATAGGAAGATCGATCTTGTGCAAGCCTACATAGGTCCACTTAAGTTTTTTCCACCGTTATCTTGATAAGTAGAGGCAATAAAATGGCATAATAATTTTAGCATAACAATAATGTTAGCGCTTCACCTTCTATTCATCTTTATGTGTTTCAGAAAAGTATGTTATTCAACAAGCTCACAAGAGCACATTATATTTCCAGAATGGAGCCCACCATGCAAGCTTGATTTAAAAATGAGAATACTAAAGTTCTTTTCTCACTACATGAAAGAAAACATTCTGGAGGTAAGGAAATAGTTAAAGAGAACCGGTCATCTGAATCATACATGTAAGGCCGGTTGCACATGGTCAGTAATTGGCAGCGCTTTGGACGCAGCACATGTCCTATGCGTCCAAAGCGCTGCCGGCTATTGAATGCAGGCGATTCCGCATGTGTTCATTGAACCGTGCGGAGTCACCGCGCCCAATACATTGTATGAGTGATATTTATCTTGCGGAGACTCGCATCTCCGCAAGATCTCGTACTGCGGTCTGGAAAGATAAGCCGCATGTTCATCTCCGCAGGTGATCCCCAGGCGTCTGTGCATGCATAGTGGACATGGGATTTCTTGAAATCCCACCCACTATGCTGTAATATCTGGATGCTGCAGGTTGGTCGCTGCGGATGTATGCAGTGTCCAACCCACAGCATTTACTAACCGTAGGAATGTACCCTTAAACTAAAGGTATGCGTATGAAGGAGTGGTTATACTGATTTAATATATACCTTCGGTGTAGAATTCTGTAGCCTAGTTGTTGTTAATTATTAATAGAAATTTGGTTGCAATAAGTACTTTGTGGATGGGGGTGGGACTGTGCATAGGGTCTTCAACTTTGCCATGGCCCCTCCGCTACCTCTGGTGTCTATTTATTTTACTGTTTTAGATTTTGCACCTGATGACAGGTTCTCTTTAAGTTAAATACTAAAATAATTTGTATTTTTTTGCCCTTTGCTAAGCCATGCTTGTGTGCAATGGACAAAATTGTACCAATCACAAAGCCACTGAGCTACTAGGGCACTAGGGGCATTCGCAGCACAACGATTACACAATCTCCACCCTTAAAAAAGAACTATATTAGAAATCCATGTAATGTGTGCTCTTTGGCAGGGACTAGAAAACACAGATATAAAGTACAAATACTGTATATTAAAAAAAAATAGTTTTTCTGAGATATCCCCTCACTGTCGTCACAAACAACACTCCGCTGCCTCCAATTATCAGGATAATTATGCAATTCACTGAGTGATGGACGACGCCACGGCTGCTTTCACTACTCGGCCGGTTATTGGGGAACTCACAGTAAACATAAAGTGTATACACATCTGATTCCACCTCATGGAATATATATCCGGTATGGTCACTGCCAAGCTTCGCAATAACCCAAGAATACCAGATGCCACCACCAATCGTTTATACAGGCCGATTGTACACCCGATACAGGTAGCATATGACTTCAGAGATGTGGTTTATAAAGAAAGAGGAACAAAGCTATTAAATTTTAGATATTTAATCCTGAAGTACAGTAACAAATTGTATTGTGGTACCGTGTTAGCCAGAAAAATCAATTTGAATACTTTTCTGCCCAATGATGACAAAAGTATTCTAGGAGTGATACCTTTATTGGCTAACTCGAAAATAATATGTTTGCAAACTTTCAGAACACAGTGGCTCCTTCTTCAGGCAAAATTATAAATAGATTAATAAGAAAAAAGCACAACATTTAAGGAATACTTTATTAACACAAATCAAATTAGGCATTTTCTTACAAATGGAGAGGCAGTGGGAATGATGTTCTTAGTTATCTGGAGTCCATCTGGTGGAGGTGTGAATTGTATCCATGTAGTGACTAATAAATTCAGGTGGTAAATTGAATAGAAACAAAATTTGTCATGTTTGGAGGAGACAGAATGCTGAGTTACATCCAACGAACACCATACCTACTGTGAAGTATGGGGGTGGCAACATCATGCTTTGGGGCTGTTTATCTGCAAAGGCACCAGGGCTGATCCCTGTATATGAAAGAATGAATGGGGCCATGTATTGCGAGATTTTGAGTGCAAACCTCCTTCCATCAGCAATGGCATTGAAGATGAAACATGGATGGGTCTTTCAGTATGATAATGATCCCAAGCACACTGCCAGGGCAACGAAGGAGTGGCTTCGTAAGAAGCATATGAAGGTCCTGGAGTGGCCTAGCCAGTCTCCAGATCTCAACCCCATAGAAAACCTTTTGGAGGGAGTTGAAAGTCTGTGTTGTCCAGCGACAAGCCCAAAACATCACTGCTCTAGAGGAGATCTGCATGGAGGAATGGGCCAACATACCACAAACAGTGTGTGTCAATCTTGTGAAGACTTACAGAAAATGTTTAATAACGGTCATTGCCAACAAAGGATATATAACGAAATATTGAGATGAACTTTTGTTAATGACCAAATACTTATTTTTTCACCATAATTTGCAAAATAAATCTTGCCAAATTAGACAAGACCTTATCTATGGTTTCCTCAAATGAATCATATGCATCAGCAAACCAGGAGCAGCATTCCTCAATTGTAACAGCACAAGTTCCACCCTCAATTGCTAACAGGTTGCAAAGAGCAATCTTCTCATTAAGAGCATGAATAGAACTTATTGTTTCATTAATTGTTCTGTCCATTATACTAGCATATTTATTTAGCTTATAGAATAGGTAGATATATAGATGTCAGTGACAAATACAATTAGTACAGTGTGTACAAATTATAGGACATGTATCTACTATATAATTGTCTAAGGGTCACTTCCATCTGTCTGTCTGTCTTTCTGTCACAGATATTCATTGGTCGCGGCCTCTGTCTGTCATGGAAATCCAAGTCGCCGATTGGTCGCGGCAAAACAGCCACGACCAATCAGCGACGGGCACAGTCCGGCGGAAAAATGGCTGCTCCTTACTCCCCGCAGTCACTGCCCGATGCCCGCTCCATACTCCCCTCCAGTCACCGCTCACACAGGGTTAATGCCGGCGGTAACGGACCGCATTATGCCGCGGGTATCACACTCCGTTACCGCTGCTATTAACCCTGTGTGTCCCCAACTTTTTACTATTCATGCTGCCTATGCGGCATCAATAGTAAAAAGATATAATGTTAAAAATAATTAAAAAAAATAAATAAATTATTATATACTCACCTTCCGCCACCTTTCCCGCTCCTCACGACGCTCCGGTAACCGCTCTATGCAAGCGGCAGGTTCCGGTGGCAAGGATGGTATACGACAAGGACCTGCCATGATGTCACGGTCATGTGACCGCGACCTCATCACAGGTCCTGCGCGAGAAGGACCTGCCATGACGTCACGGTCATGCGATCGCCACGTCATCACAGGTCCTGCGCTACCAATATACTACGTAGGCTGTGCAATATACTACATGGCTGTGCAATATACTACGTAGGCTGTGCAATATACTACGTGGCTGTGCAATATACTACGTGGCTGGTAATATACTACGTGGCTGGGCAATATACTATGTGACTGGGCAATATACTACGTGACTGGGCAATATACTACGTGGCTCTGTGCTGTATACTACGTCGCTGTGCAATATACATGGCTCTGTGCTGTATACTACGTCGCTGTGCAATATACTACGTGTCTGTGCTGTATACTACGTCACTGGGCAATATACTACGTGGCTGGGCAATATACTACGTGACTGGGCAATATACTACGTGGGCTGTGCAATATACTACGTGAACATGCATATTCTAGAATACCAGATGCGTTAGTATCGGGCCACCATCTAGTTTAACCCCTTCCCGACCTTTGACGCATACGCTGCGTCATGAAAGTCGGTGCCATTCCGACCCATGACGCAGCATATGCGTCATGGAAAGATCGCGTCCCTGCAGGCCGGGTGAAAGGGTTAACTCCCATTTCACCCGATCTGCAGGGACAGGGGGAGTGGTAGTTTAGCCCAGGGGGGGTGGCTTCACCCCCTCGTGGCTACGATCGCTCTGATTGGCTGTTGAAAGTGAAACTGCCAATCAGAGCGATTTGTAATATTTCACCTAAAAAACTGGTGAAATATTACAATCCAGCCATGGCCGATGCTGCAATATCATCGGCCATGGCTGGAAACACTTATGTGCACCCACCCCACCCCTCCGATCGCCCCCCCAGCCCCCGATCTGTGGTCCGCTCCCCTCCGTCCTGTGCTCCGCTCCCCCGTCCTCCTGTCCGCTTCCCCCGTGCACCAATCACACCCCCCGCGCTCCAATCAAACCCCCCCGCACTCCGATCCCCCCCACACACAGCGACCCCCCCCCCGTGCTCCGATCCACCCCCCCGCACAGCGATCCCTCACCCCGTGCTCCAATCCTCCCCCGTGCTCCAATCCTCCCTCCCGTGTTCCGATCCACCCCCCCATGCTCCGATCCACCCCCCCGTGCTCCGACGCCCCCCCGAGCCCTGATCTCCCCCCCCTTATACTTACCTAGCCGCCCGAGGTCCGTCCGTCTTCTTTCCTGGGCGCCGCCATCTTCCAAAATGGCGGGCGCATGTGCAGTGCGCCCGCCGAATCTGCCAGCCGGCAGATTCGTTCCAGAGTGAATTTTGATCACTGAGATATAACCTATCTCAGTGATCAAAATAAAAAAAATAGTAAATGACCCCCCCCTTTGTCACACCCATAGATAGGGACAATAAAAAAAATAAAGAATTTTATTTTTTTAAAACTAAGGTTGGGGTAAGAACTAGGGGTAGGGTTAGGGGTTAGGGTTAGGGGTAGGGTTAAGGGTAGGGTTAGGGGTAGGGTTAGGGGTAGGGGTAGGGTTAGGGGTAGGGTTAGGGGTAGGGTTAGGGCTAGGGTTAGGGTTAGGGTTTCGGTATGTGCACACGTATTCTGGTCCTATGCAGATTTTTCCGCAGCGGATTTGAAAAATCCAAAGTGCTAAACCGCTGCCGATTTATCGTGGATTTACCGCGGTTTTTCTGCGCATTTCACTGCGGTTTTACTTCTGCGATTTTCTATTGGAGCAGTTGTAAAACCGCTGCGGAATCCGCAGAAAGAAGTGACATGCTGCGGAATGTAAACCGCTGCGTTTCCGTGCAGTTTTTCCGCAGCATGTGTACAGCGATTTTTGGTTCCCATAGGTTCACATTGAACTGTAAACTCATGGGAAACTGCTGCGGATCCGCAGCATTTTCTGCAGCGTGTGCACATACCTTTAGAATTAGGCTATGTGCACACGGTGCGGATTTGGCTGAGGATCCGCAGCAGTGTTCCATCAGGTTTACAGTACCATGTAAACATATGGAAAACCAAATCCGCTGTGCCCATGGTGCAGAAAATACCGCGCGGGAACGCTGCGTTGTATTTTCCGCAGCATGCCAATTCTTTGTGCGGATTCCGCAGCGTTTTACACCTGTTCCTCAATAGGAATCCACAGGTGAAATCCGCACAAAAAACACTGGAAATCCACGGTAAATCCACAGGTAAAACGCAGTGCCTTTTACCCGCGGATTTTTCAAAAATGGTGCTGAAAAATCTCATACGAATCCGCAACGTTGGCACATAGCCTTAGGGTTGGGTTGGAATTAGGGTTGTGGTTAGGGTTAGGGGTGTGTTGGGGTTAGGGTTGTGGTTAGGGGTGTGTTGGGGTTAGGGTTGTGATTAGGGTTACGGCTACAGTTGGGATAAGGGTTAGGGGTGTGTTGGAGGTAGAATTGAGGGGTTTCCACTGTTTAGGCACATCAGGGGGTCTCCAAACGCAACATGGCGCCACCATTGATTCCAGCCAATCTTGTATTCAAAAATTCAAATGGTGCTCCCTCACTTCCGAACCCCGACGTGTGCCCAAACAGTGGTTTACCCCCACATATGGGGTACCAGCATACTCAGGACAAACTGCGCAACAATTACTGGGGTCCAATTTCTCCTGTTACCCTTGAGAAAATAAAAAATTGCTTGCTAAAACATCATTTTTGAGGAAAGAAAAATGATTTTTTATTTTCACGGCTCTGCGTTGTAAACGTCTGTGAAGCACTTGGGGGTTCAAAGTGCTCACCACATATCTAGATAAGTTCCTTGGGGGGTCTAGTTTCCAAAATGGGGTCACTTGTGGGGGGTTTCTACTGTTTAGGCACACCAGGGGCTCTGCAAACGCAACGTGACGCCCGCAGACCATTCCATCAAAGTCTGCATTTCAAAAGTCACTACTTCCCTTCTGAGCCCCCACGTGTGCCCAAACAGTGGTTTACCCCCACACATGGGGCATCAGCGTACTCAGGAGAAACTGGACAACAACTTTTGTGGTCCAATTTCTCCTGTAACCCTTGGGAAAATAAAAAATTCTGGGCTAAAAAATTATTTTTGAGGAAAGAAAACGTATTTATTATTTTCACGGCTCTGCGTTATAAACTTCTGTAAAGCACTTGGGGGTTGAAAGTGCTCACCACACATCTAGATAAGTTCCTTTGGGGGTCTAGTTTCCAAAATGGGGTCACTTGTGGGGGGTTTCTACTGTTTAGGCACACCAGGGGCTCTGCAAACGCAATGTGACGCCCGCAGACCATTCCATCAAAGTCTGCATTTCAAAAGTCACTACTTCCCTTCTGAGCCCCCACGTGTGCCCAAACAGTGGTTTACCCCCACACATGGGGTATCAGCGTACTCAGGAGAAACTGGACAACAACTTTTGTGGTCCAATTTCTCCTGTAACCCTTGGGAAAATAAAAAATTCTGGGCTAAAAAATTATTTTTGAGGAAAGAAAACGTATTTATTATTTTCACTGCTCTGTGTTATGAACTTCTGTGAAGCACTTGGGGGTTCAAAGTGCTCACCTCACATCTAGATAAGTTCCTTTCGGGGTCTAGTTTCCAAATTGGGACACTTGTGGGGGGTTTCTACTGTTTAGCCACATCAGGGGCTCTGCAAACGCAACGTGACGCCCACAGAGCATTCCATCAAAGTCTGCATTTCAAAACGTCACTACTTCACTTCCGAGCCCCAGCAGGTGCCTAAACAGTGGTTTACCCCCACATATGGGGTATCAGCGTACTCAGGAGAAACTGGACAACAACTTTTGGGGTCAAATTTCTCCTGTTACCCTTGGGAAAATAAAAAATTGCGGGCTAAAATTCATTTTTGAGAAAATAATTTTTTTTTTTTATTTTCATGGCTCTGCGTTATAAACTTCTGTGAAGCACTTGAGGGTTAAAAGTGCTCACTACACATCTAGATTAGTTCCTTTGGGGGTCTAGTTTCCAAAATGGGGTAATTTGTGGGGGATCTCCAATGTTTAGGCACACAGGGGCTCTCCAAACGCGACATGGTGTCCGCTAATGATTGGAGATAATTTTCCATTTAAAAAGCCAAATGGCGTGCCTTCCCTTCTGAGCCCTGCCGTGCGCCCAAACAGTGGTTTACCCCCACATATGGGATATCTGCATACTCAGGACAAACTGGACAACAACATTTGTGGTCCAATTTCTCCTATTACCATTGGCAAAATAGGAAATTCCAGGCTAAAAAATCATTTTTGAGAAAAGAAAAATTATTTTTTATTTTCATGGCTCTGCATTATAAACTTCTGTGAAGCACCTGGGGGTTTAAAGTGCTCAGTATGCATCTAGATAAGTTCCTTGGGGGGTCTAGTTTCCAAAATGGGGTCACTTGTGGGGGAGCTCCATTGCATAGGCACACAGGGGCTCTCCAAATGCGACATGGTGTCCACTAACAATTGGAGCTAATTTTCCATTCAAAAAGTTAAAAGGCGCGCCTTCCCTTCCGAGCCCTGCCGTGTGCCCAAACAGTGGTTTACCCCCACATATGAGGTATCGGCGTACTCGGGAGAAATTGCTCAACAAATTTTAGGATCCATTTTATCCTATTGCCCATGTGAAAATGAAAAAATTGAGGCGAAAATAAATTTTTTGTGAAAAAAAAGTACTTTTTCATTTTTACGGATCAATTTGTGAAGCACCTGAGGGTTTAAAGTGCTCACTAGGCATCTAGATAAGTTCCTTGGGGGGTCCAGTTTCCAAAATGGGGTCACTTGTGGGGGAGCTCCAATGTTTAAGCACACAGGGTCTCTCCAAACGCGACATGGTGTCCGCTAACGATGGAGATAATTTTTCATTCAAAAAGTCAAATGGCGCTCCTTCCCTTCCGAGCCTTACCATGTGCCCAAACAGTGGTTTACCCCCACATGTGAAGTATCGGTGTACTCAGGAGAAATTGCCAAACAAATTTTAGGATCCATTTTATCCTGTTGTCCATGTGAAAATGAAAAAATTGAGGCTAAAAGAATTTTTTTGTGAAAAAAAAGTACTTTTTCATTTTTACGGATCAATTTGTGAAGCACCTGGGGGTTTAAAGGGCTCACTATGCATCTAGATAAGTTCCTTGGGGCGTCTAGTTTCCAAAATGGGGTCACTTGTGGGGGAGCTCCAATTTTTAGGCACACGGGGGCTCTCCAAATGTGACATGGTGTCCGCTAAAGAGTGCAGCCAATTTTTCATTCAAAAAGTCAAATGGCGCTCCTTCCCTTCCAAGCCTTGCCGTGCGCCCAAACAGTGGTTTACCCCCACATATGAGGTATCAGCGTACTCAGGACAAATTGGACAACAACTTTCGTGGTTCAGTTTCTCCTTTTACCATTGGGAAAATAAAAAAATTGTTGCTGAAAAATCATTTTTGTGACTAAAAAGTTAAATGTTCATTTTTTCCTTCCATGTTGCTTCTGCTGCTGTGAAGCACCTGAAGGGTTAATAAACTTCTTGAATGTGGTTTTGTGTACCTTGAGGGGTGCAGTTTTTAGAATGGTGTCACTTTTGGGTATTTTCAGCCATATAGACCCCTCAAACTGACTTCAAATGTGAGGTGGTCCCTAAAAAAAATGGTTTTGTAAATTTCGTTGTAAAAATGAGAAATCGCTGGTCAAATTTTAACCCTTATAACTTCCTAGCAAAAAAAAATTTTGTTTCCAAAATTGTGCTGATGTAAAGTAGACGTGTGGGAAATGTTATTTATTAACTATTTTGTGTCACATAACTCTCTGGTTTAACAGAATAAAAATTCAAAATGTGAAAATTGCGAAATTTTCAAAATTTTCGCCAAATTTCCGTTTTTATCACAAATAAACACAGAATTTATTGACCTAAATTTACCACTAACATGAAGCCCAATATGTCACGAAAAAACAATCTCAGAACCGCTAGGATCCATTGAAGCGTTCCTGAGTTATTACCTCATGAAGGGACACTGGTCAGAATTGCAAAAAACGGCAAGGTCTTTAAGGTCAAAATAGGCTGGGTCATGAAGGGGTTAATTAATAAAAGATTATTTTTTGGAAAAAATGGCATGGGCTCCCGCACAATTTTTGTAACCAGCAGAGGGAAAGTCGACGCCTGGGGACAGATGTTCATAGGCTGGGAAGGGGGTAATACCCATGGAGCTTCCAGGCTATTAATATCAGCTCACAACTGTATACTTAGCCTTTAATGGCTATTAAAATGGGGGACCCCCCAAAAAAATTATGTGGGGTTCCCCCATAATTAATACCCAGCAAAGGCTATGCAGACAGCTGCGGGTTGATATTAATAGCCTAGGAAGGGGCCATGGATACTGCCCCCCAGCTAAAAACATCAGCTCTCAGCCACCCCAGAAAAGCCGCATCTCTAAGATGCGCCAATTCTGGCACTTAGCCTCGCTTTTCCCACTTGCCCTGTAGTGGCGGCAAGTGGAGTAATAGTTGAGGGGGTTGATGTCAATAAGATGCCCCTATTACTAACCCCATAGTCACATTATGAGAAAACACAGACACCCAAAAAAAATTACTTTATTTGAAAGAAACACACAGACTGTTACTATTCTTAATTAAACCATACTTACAACCTCACCTAATTTGTGTGAAGTCCTCGATCTCCTGTAATAAAAGTAAAATAACAAACCAACAATATACCATACCTGTATATTGTGTCCCACACAGTAAACCATATCTGGGGGATATACAGTTTTCAATCTGGATGGTGTCAAGATGCGACCGTCCCAGCTGAAAACCACTGGTGAATGAGATGCTGTGAGCTCAGCTTCAGTAACTAGCGGTGACTCACCGAGATCCCTCAAATGGGTGGAGGATGAAGAACTGAGGTAGGTCCATCGTCGGGCGTGCAAAGGAGCGGATCCCTGGCTGGGACTGGTAATTACAGCAGGAAACAAAAAAAGATGCTCTGATGCTGGTATTGGCCAGCGTCAGACAGAAGAGCAGGTGATGTCCGACCATCAGTGAGAAGATGCCACCTCACAGACATGTTCAGTACGGTGATCTCCGGAGACTCCAAAGTGCTGGACTGCACCAGGATATTACTGGTTAATAAGGGCTTGGCTGGAGAGCCAGCAGCAACCGAGCATACACCAAGTGGCTGAGCAAGAGACACTGAGATCGATATCTATGCTCAGCAGCACCTGCAACGGCCGTTGCTGAATGGGAGACCGCAGAGGCAGATAAGGCTTGGGATCTATCCTGTGCAGTGGGAGAATCCTGATGCCTAAGGGTACCGTCACACAGTGGCACTTTTGTAGCTACGACGGTACGATTCGTGACGTTCCAGCGATATCCATACGATATCGCTGTGTCTGACACGCAGCAGCGATCAGGGATCCTGCTGAGAATCGTACGTCGTAGCAGATCGTTTGGAACATTCTTTCGTCGCTGGATCTCCTGCTGTCATCGCTAGATCGGTGTGTGTGACACCGATCTAGCGATGCGTTCGCTTGTAACCAGGGTAAACATCGGGTTACTAAGCGCAGGGCCGCGCTTAGTAACCCGATGTTTATCCTAGTTACCAGCGTAAATGTAAAAAAAAAAAAACAGTACATACTTACATTCCGGTGTCCGTCAGGTCCCTTGCCGTCTTCTTCCCGCACTCACTGACTGCCGGCCGTAAAGTGAAAGCAGAGCACAGCGGTGACGTCACCGCTGTGCTGTGCTTTCACTTTACGGCCTGCAGTCAGTGAGTGCGGGAAGCAGACGGCAAGGGACAGACACCGGAATGTAAGTATGTACTGTTTGTTTTTTTTTACGCTGGTAACCAGGGTAAACATCGGGTTACTAAGCGCGGCCCTGCGCTTAGTAACCCGATGTTTACCCTGGTTACCCGGGGACCTCGGCATCGTTGGTCGCTGGAGAGCTGTCTGTGTGACAGCTCTCCAGCGACCACACTACGACTTACCAACGATCACGGCCAGGTCGTATAGCTGGTCGTGATCGCTGGTAAATCGTATAGTGTGACGGTACCCTAACACACATATTTGCCAATTGACATGTCTTGATCGAGGCAAGCAGCTCTGCACTTTGGGAGAATGCATACCCAAATCCAGGGTATCCAAATGCAAAACAGAGGTATCGTCTACTGCAGCAAATCCTCCTCCTGGTTTTTGTTGTCTGGATCCATTTACATAGCGGGCTATTTCAGTATCTGGGATGGGATTATCAAGCACAGGATTGGGAAGGCTGTACAAAATATCCACCTTCTGCTCACAAATCTGCTCTGGTTCTTATCCGTTCTCAACAGTTTGGAGTGGCAAAAGTGTAGCAGGGTTCAGTACACAGCATCTAAAAATGGTGATATTAGATGGTACAAGGAGAGAGATCTTGTATTTGTTTAGTATGGTGACAGAGATATCTTGTGGCCTGTCTGTGGACTACTGCTGGTATGGCATGTGGAACCATAAGAAAGAAATGGTTGTAAAGAACAATATCAGCCATATGTTCATAGCTGCTCATGCTATTGATGCAATACATGCAGCACCTGCTGAGATAACAGAATCCAGTTTGGTACTGAAGTGCCCTACTAGCTTTTGCTTTCGCCACACTTCTATGTACGAACTCCTGAACCTGTCTCTTCTGTTCATGATAGAACAGGTAGGATTGCTTAGTTTAGAGTACCAGTGAAGGAGCACTGAGTGTGGCAGATTTAAGACAGTTGACAGCCTGTTTCTCCTTCTCAGACAACTCTATGTGGTCCAAGTGGTCAGAGAATATAAAGAAGCAGCAAGTTGCAACATATTTGGTATCCTCTGTCTAAAATATCCGACTATCCCCTTGTAAAATACAAGAGTTAGAGAATACTTTACATCTCTCAGTACTCAAGTGGGAAAGCAAATAAGCAGTTGTACTGTTATATTGGTTATTATTTTAGTGCCATTTATTCCATGGTGCTTTGATGTGAAAAGGAGTATACATAATAAAAAAACAAGTGCAATAACCATGAACAAAACTAGACACCGGTTGTTACAGGAGGAGAGAGGACCCTGCCCGAGAGGGCTCACAGTCTACAAGGGATGGGTGAGGATACAGCAGATAAGGGTAGAGCTGGTCATGCAGTGGTATGGTGGAATGAGGGTTACTGCAAGTTGTAGGCTTGTTGGAAGAGGTAGGTCTTCAGGTTCCTTTTGAAGGTTTCCACGGTAGGCGAGAGTTTGATATGTTGGGGTAGAGAGTTCCAGAGTAGTGAGGATGCGCGAGAAAAAATTTGTATGCGATTCTGGGAAGAGGAGATCAGAGGGGAAAAGAGAAGGAGGTCTTGTGAGGATCGGAGGTTGCGTACAGGTAAGTACCAGGAGACTAGGTCATAGATGTATGGAGGAGACAGGTTGTGGTTAGGGTTTTGAATTGGAGTCTCTGGACAATGGGCAGCCAGTGAAGGGATTGACAGAGAGGAAAAGCTGGGGAATGGTGGGGGTACAGGTGTATTAGTTGGGCAGCAGAGTTTAGGTTAGATTGGAGGTGTGAGAGAGTGTTAGAGGCACGGTTACAAAGCAGGAGGTTGCAGTAGTCAAGGAGGGAGAAGATGAGGGCATGCACTAGTGTTTTTGCAGATTCTTGGTTAAGGAATGCGTGGATACAGAAAATATTTTTCAGTTGGAGTAGGCAGGACATGGAAAGGCCTTGGATATGTAGTTGGGAATGGGGAGAGTGAGCAGCCATTGAATTTGATTGTCAGGTCTGTTGGGGGGGGGGAGTGGAGTGAGATGGGGAAAAGATGATTAGTTCTGTTTTATCCGTGTTAAGTTTTAGAAATCTAGCAGAGAAGGATGAAACAGCAGACAGACATTGTGGGATTCTGGTAACCTACAAGAAAAGGTTCTCTAACAACTAATAAAGTTTAAATTAATTAATTTTATTGATACAAATATAGAAAAAAAAGTAAAATATAGAGATGACAAATACCCAAATGGAAAAAAGAACATTGAACTGAAACGTGTCCAGGATACACTTTCAATGATAAGTATCATATACCGCTGCATATTTGTATCAATATAATTCATTCATTTAAACTTTAGTAGTTGTTGGGGGACCTTTTCTTCTGTAGGTTACTATTGTTATTATGGGCCTCTATGTTCATGTTTATTGCCTAAAGGCAACATAGGTTCACATTGTGGAATTCTGGTTAGTAAGGAGGTGATATTGGGTCCAGAGAGGCAGATCTGTGTGTCATCAGCATTAAGATGATACTGAAACCTATGGAACTCTATGAGCTGTTCCAGGTTGAAGGTGTATATGGAGAAGAGCAGGGTCCTAGAACTGAAACATGGGGGACACCGACAGGGGGCGAGATGAGGAGCTGGTGTGTTAGTGGGAAACTCAGAATGTTCGGTCTGTTAAGTAAGAAAACATCCAAGATAGGGCCAGGTCTGTGATGCCAAGAGAAGAGAGAATCTGTAGTAAGGGTGAATGGTCCACTGTATCGAAGGCAGAGGCCACGTCCAGGAGGAGGACAGATCAAAGACACCAGACCCAACAATGCAGAAGAGCAGAAGGCTGCTAGCAAAGTAACCTGGGCTTCCATAACACCTCAGCAGTGCCACAGGCTGATCATCTCCATGCCAAGCCACATTGATGCACTAATGATGCCAATGGAGCCCCGACCAAGTACTGAGGGCATTTACTGAACATACATTTCAGTAGGCCAACATTTTGGATTTTAAAATCATTTTTCAAGCTGGTGTTATAAAGTATTCTAATTTACTGAGAGAATGACTTATGGGTTTTCATTGGCTGTAAGACATAATCATCAACATTAACAGAAATAAACACTTGAAATAGATCACTGTTTGTAATGACCATATAATATAGGAGTTTCACTTTTTGCATTGAAGAACTAAAATAAATTAACTTTTTGATGATATTCTAATTTTGTGAGAAGCACCTGTAGTTAAGCACAACTAAATAACCAACTGGACCCATCCTGAGGAACAAACTTCAAGAATGTTCGTGAAGTGACCAGATGAAGTCTATTATAATACTTCAACTTGGCCCCCCTGAGTGTGGATCTTCTTTAGCGGATGTTGTTCATGAAGAAGTCACAAAAACATGTTCTTACTAAGCAGATATTCTATTTCTGCTCCATGTACCAAGAAATATTAGGAACAAGGGAAAGATAATGAAATTCTAATTTCTTCCACAGAAGCTAGACTGCTTCTAAGACACCTTGCACTGGAGTAGAGTTATACTGGAACAAAAAAGGACCTTCCCGAAACTGCATTGTCTAAAATGTCACAATGCAGTCAGACAAGAAACATTCTTCTGGCATTGAGAAATGTGACTCTCTATGCCAGAAACAAGTTTCCACTGGTGGTGTTCTTCACACCATTACATCCAACGCTTGGTGATGTAAGGATTGCATGCAGCTTCTCTGCCATAGAAATCCATGAAGCTCCTGACACCAAGTTTTTCTGCTAACGGTAATGCTAGAAAGCAAATATTAAAAGTCTTCAACATTAAAGGGAATCTGTCACCTCATTTTTCGTATATAAGCTTCGGCCACCACCATCAGGGGCTTATCTACAGCATTCTGTAATGCTGTACGTAAGCCCCAGATGTAAAATGAAAGATAAGAAAAACAAGTTAGATTATACTCCCCCAGGGGCGGTCTGGGTCCGATGGGCGTCGTGCTCCGGGTCCCTTTCACCTGCGCACTGCAGTACCTTCCTCTGCCCTCAAGTGACCAGTTTTTGTTTTTATTCTGGGCTGCTCCCCTAAGTAATCTGTTATTAGTTTTTTCAAATCAGTCATATGTTTCCATAATATGGACCTTTATATTTAAGGCTAATTTTTATGATCAGTCTTCATGAAGGGGGAATTGCTCACAGGGTAATAAAGCAAAACACACTTAAGACAAGATCCAAAGAATTCAGTGTATGGCCTTGGTAAAGGCCATACACATAACACTAAATAAAAAAGCCTATATCTCTGGAACTGTATGGCGGATTTAAAATTAAAAACATACAAATGGAATACTCAGAAGAAAGGCTACAAAGAGATCAGAGCAAAAACTGGTCGCTTTTGATATGGTAACAGGTCCTCTTTAAGCAAATTGGACGAAAAATGCTCCCAGGTCTGTAAAATAACAAAGCCAGATGGTAAATATCTCCTGCTCTGTGCTTTGGCTGCTGCAGTGTCGTCAAGTCAACAGCGCACATCACCACTGCAGCCAAACACTGCAGCTTGTGCTGACTGCATCGACAAAGCCACTAAGCTTAGTGATTGGCTGCAGCGGTGAAGCTTGCTAACTATGTGACATCATTGTAACAGTGAAAACATGAAGATCGGAGTAACCAAAGTAGTGAAAAAGTGAATACGGTCTTTGTTATTTTACATGCTTGCAAGTATTTCAAATCCACTTTGCTTATATCGGAAAACCCAATTATTGATTATGGCTACATATTTCGCAGTTATAAGTCACTGATATAGAAACTTTGCTGCCATTTACAGGGTGGAGATCTCCGAGCAGTACGCAGCCGCTCTGTCAGGACCTTGTGCCTGCTGCACTTTGTAAAGACAGACCAGGCTCTGCTTATGAAGTTCAGTAATGGGACTTTACAGGTAATTCTGTACATAACTTAATACCTTTTAAGAAAAGTCTATTTTGATTTTCTCCATAATAAAATAGTAATGTAATTCTCTACCTTATTTACTTTCACAGGTGAATTTTTATCATGATCGTACCAAGATAATTCTAAGCAAAGGACTGCAGGGTTATCTCCTGAGCTACATTGACCAAGACAGACAGAGCCGTACCTTGCCTCTATCGGTGCTGCAGAACAGTTGTCCTCCATGTATAATCCAGCGCTTGGAATATGCTCTCATGATGCTACAACATCTGTGATCACTTTATTTGAAGCTTTTTTTTTTATCAGGATCTCTATTGTATATTTCAATGACAATTGTGTAATAATACTTGTTGAACACGTCCAGACAAGTCATATTGTAACATGTGGGTAGATGTAAGTATAGGTATTATAGTGGTACAGGTTATCGATGTGTACATGATCGGTCACTAACAGAAGGTTCTGTCAGGTTGTATATTAGATTTCTGCAAGGGTTCAGAAATAACGAAATACTAGTTTGTCCGAGTCGGTGAAACTGATCATTTCTGGTTGTTTAGAATGTGACAAAAAAGCAAAATAGATAATTGAAAGGAGGTCCTTATCTATGTGTGAGGGCAATGTTCAGTCCTACAAGAATTAGGACAGTGATTATTTGAAATGATTATTAATGAAAGTGCAATGGTGACAGCTACATTTGTATTAGAGGAACATGAACTTTCCAGCTCAGAATCTGCCCCCCCCTGAAAAACGTGCATAAAAATGTAAAATGCATTGCCATCCAATAATATAGGCCCATTCCTTGGGTTCTCTTCACTAAATAATTTTTCAGTTCTTTGACCACATACTCTTATCTCCGCATGTGATAGCTTAGGAGTGCACCTTGCATGATAAGATTTTTTTTTTATTATTACCAAGAGTTTGAGATGGCACTCTCCAACTGCGTGCACTAAAAGAGTAAACAGTGCTGCAAATTTTTTTTACAAGTGTGAGGTCTATTTGTCACGACTCTGTTGTCTGGTGTCCCGGAACCAGGGGCTTCTTCCCTGTCCCTAACGCTATGGGTGTCCTAGCTCGCCCTGTTCCCCGAATTACTTCTGATTTTGAAGACGTCAGGGCCACATGCCTTGCCTTAGCACCTGAATCCGCCCTCAGTTTGTACCCTTCCTCCACCCAGGGAAGAAGGGAGTAGTTGTGTACCGTAATACACCAACCAGACTAACAAGGTAATCCGAACAGGGGTAACAAAAAACACAAATCATACATTGTCCCTGATGCCAAATTGAAGAGCTGGTAATGCACCCATCATCCAACTGCCCTGCCATGCTAGTGGAACTAGAGCTTGGTTTAAATAGACTCTTGCTCTGGAGAAGACTTGGGTTTTGTGAGAGGAAGTGAAACCTGATAGCCACACACTCTCCCCACACTCCCCGTAGACCACACAAGGGGGAACATATCAAAAGGGAGAGATACAGTGAAACGGCCAACATGAATGGTAAAGTTTTACAGTGTAATACTGTCCAAATCTCCGTAGTCATGATAAGGAGACTGTGTGCTCATGGTCATACAGGAAGATGGCTTATGGGTCGGTACAATGATAATCACAGCTCCAGTAGCTATAGGTTACATACGATCCAACAGCATAGGAACACTTAGAGAGAAAAGGATTCATATAATTCCATGTCAAAAATGTGATCAAGCGCGTCTCTGTTAAGCCTCTGGCAAATCCATAAACTTTGTTACCCACAATTAGAATTAATTTGGATCCATTAGAAAGCAGTGTTAATTCCAGGTGTATTGATGAAGGACTGAGTAATTTCATTAGTTCCTGACCAATAGGCTATATTATTTAATTACGGGTCCATCCTTAAGGTGGTTGGAAGATCTGTGTGTAGCCAAGCAGGTGCTCTATAACAAAGGTTTGAAAAATAATTGTATCTGTACATAGCATCTTGTAACTCAATTTATTATTAAAAAGAATCTGTATTCAATAGCTAGGCATTTCCTTTTTCAATAACTAGCCCAATATCATTACTGTCATCGATGCTACATGTCTTGATCTTGTGACGAAAACTATTCTGAATGTGCCTTTTGCAGAAAAGGGGTATCCTGGCTGTGGAACACACACATGGAGGTCGCCATGTCAGTGAATCAAACTACAACCTCCTCCCATACCAAGCAGGCTCTATTTATCCCGACCTTCTGACTTCCAATCTGGGCATTAATCCAAAGAGAATGAGGTGTTTTCTTTATATATGCACAGACGACTGATTGTAAGGAGGAAGACCGCGCTGCAGAGATCCAACCAGCCGACATAAATAATGGACGACACTGCTTGTTTACATCTTCCACCACCAATAAAAGCAACATTTGAGTCTAATATTGGAAGTAATTAAAGGGCCACTGTCACCCCCCTGCAGCCGTTATAAACTAAAAGAGCCACCTTGTGCAGCAGTAATGCCGCATTCTAACAAGGTGGCTCTTTTCGTTTTGTGTTCAGGTATTACTAAAATAAAGCGTTTTGAAACTTTGCAAAAATACCTGTCTTTGTCCACGGAGGCGGGTCCTCAGCCCCCAGTTTGAAGGGTATTCTGCCGTCACTCACATTTTCAGGGGCTTTCGGCGCCGCCCCCTCCGCGCTGTTTTCTTTTCAAATCCGGCGCCGGCGCTGTGTAAATATTTGTGGGGCAGGCGCAGTAAGCTCTGGCCGTCTGACATCCCAGCCAGGCTTGCAGACTGCGCCTGTGCTGGCAGTGCGGCCACCCACCTCGGTAATCCCTGCCCCGCACTGTGTTACGCATTGTGCACAGTGCGGGGCTAGGATTCCTGGGCATGCACACTGCATGTGTCAGACTGTCACCCAGGTCCCCCGCCTTACAGCTTCTTTATACTGTAATCAGCTGATCGTGCCTCCTCCTTCTCACTAGCAGTCGCCGGGAAAGAACCAACATTGGCAACTTGCCTGCTAGCTGGTGTGTGTTTTTTCTAGGTGTATTCTTTAGGTGTATGGATATGTTACTAAATTGGTGGCGAAATTTACCCAGCGAGAATGAAAGTTATATACTGATGTGGACATAACTTATACCGCACTGTGGATGCATATTGGTTGTTGGGGGGCATTACACCACACTGCAGCTGAATATGCGGCATATGTGCGGCATAATGCTCCCCAATATCTCCGTATATATAATATTTAGTTGTATACCTAGTTTTTAGAACTGCTTCACATCTATGTTGGATAGAATCAACCAACTTCTGGCTGTTAACTGTTATTCTAGCCCAGGATGCATGGACTACATCCCACAATTTTTTTGGCATTTGTTGGCTTTGCCTCAGAAACAGCATTTTTAATGTCACCCCACAAGTGTTCTATCGGATTAAGGTCCGGGCATTGGACTGGCCACTCCATAACCTCAATTTTGTTTGGACTAGGATCGTTGTCTTGTTGAAACACCCATTTAAAGGCATATCCTCTTCAGTTTAAGGCCGGTTTCACACGTCAGTGGCTCCGGTACGTGAGGTGACAGTTTCCTCACGTACCGGAGACACTGACTCACGTAGACACATTAAAATCAATGTGTCTCTGCACATGTCAACGTGTGCAGAATTTGGGAGTCGTCTGACGAACTGTCTGCAGTCCCTGGACCCAAAAAGAACAATTTTATTTTCATCAGTTCACAAAATGTTTCTCCATTTCTCTTTAGGCCAGTTGATATGCTCGTTGACAAATTGTATCCGCTTCAGCACATTTTTTTATTTTTTATTTATTTATTTTTTTAACACTGAGACTTTGCGAAGACTTTGTGCTAAGAGATTAGCTTCACACAGGCGTCTTAACGGTCACAATACTCACAGATAACTTGAGACTTTCTTTGATCATCCTGATCATTGGCCGAGCTGTTGCCATTCTGGCTATTCTTTCATCCATTCGAGTGGTAGTCTCCCATTTTCTTCCACATCTTTCTAGTTTGGCTTTCCATTTTAAAGCATTGGAGATCATTTTAGCAGAACAGCCTATTATTGTCTGCACTTCTTTATAAGTTTTACCCTCTCCAATCAACTTTTTAATCAAAGTACGCTGTTCTTCTGTACAATGTCTCGAAAGACCCAATCTCTGACAGTGGCATTTAACTCGCGCTTACCAGTAGCGTGCAGGAAATCCCGCCCATCGGTAACCCATCACGTGATCGCAGGTCACCATTGGGTTGGCATGACAACCAGAGGTCTCCAGCAGATCGGTGGTCGGCGCTCATAGTAAGTGAGCATTTCTGCTACACCCATGCGATCTGATCATCGCCTGTGTGTTGCAGAGGAGATCAAAGTATTGCAGCTTCTAGTCTGCCATGGAGACTATTGAAGAATGCAAAAAGTAAAAATTAAAAAAAAAAAATAAAATTAAAAATCACCCCCCTTTTGCCCCATTAAAAAATAAATAAATAAAAATCAAATATACACATATTGGGTATCGCTGCATTCAGAATCACCTGATATATCAACATAAAAAAAAAAAGAATTAACCTGATCGCTAAATGGTGTAACGACAAAAAAAATTCAAAAGGTCAGAAATACATTTTTTGGCTGTTGCTGCATTACAATAAAATGCAATAATGGGCGATCAAAAGATCGTATCTACACCAAAATGGTATCACTAAAAATGTCAGCTTGGCACGCAACAATTAAGCTCTCACCCAACCTGAGATCCTGAAAAGTGGATACGCTACAGGTCTCGGAAAATGGTGCCATATTTTTTTTACCAAAGTTTGGATTTTTTTTCAGCACCTAAATAAAAAAGAACCTAGACATGTTTGGTATCTGTGAACTCAGAGACCTGGAGAATGGCAGATCAGTTTTAGCATTTAGTGAACATGATAAAAAAACAACTGTGAAATTGCACTTTTTTTTTTTCAATTTCACCACGCTTGGATTTTTTTCCCCATTTTCCAGTAAATTATACATTAAAACCAATCGTGTCGTTCAAAAGTACAACTTGTCTGGCAAAATAGAAGCCCTCACATGGCCATTTTGACCGAAAAATAAAGTTATGGCCCTGGGAAGAAGGGGAGCAAAAACCGCAAAAATGAAAATACCTCTGGTCATGAAGGGGTTACATAAGGGCCACCAGATTCAAACCTGTTTCTTCACAAAATGATTGACCTCAGCAATTGAACACCCCACCTCCCTTTAATTAATTATCCTAATATATAAACTCAAAAACATGCAGATCATGAATTCTGAGTCTGTTGGCTTTCTTAGAATCTACTGCACCAACTAGTAAATTATTTGACATGTGGTAATATAATTTGTACCAGAAACAGTGATTAATCTGGTCATATTGGAATGCTTATTTTGAACACTTCAGTACATGCCTCACCTCACATTTATTAAAGGGAACCTGTCACCCCGTTTTTTGAGATTGAGATATAAATACTGTTAAATAGGGCCTGCGCTGTGCGTTACTATAGTGTATGTAGTGTACCCTGATTCCCCACCTACGCTGCGCAATACCTTACCAAAGTCGCCGTTTTCGCCTGTCAATCAGGCTGGTCAGGTCGGGTGGGCGTGTTCACAGCGCTGTTTCTTCCTCAGCTTTACGTTGGTGGCGTACTGGTGTCCGCACGTTGAGGTGACTAATCCACTGTGGGCACGTGAACAAGGAGCGCGCGATCTGCGCTATCACCCCCTGTCATCGGTGGGGGCGGCCATCTTCCTGGGGCCGCGCGTGCGCAGATGTAGTGCTCTGCTGCACGGGGCTTCAGGAAAATGGCCGCGGGATGCCGCGCGTGCGCACAAGAGATTGCGGCGGCCATTTTCCCAAAGCCGAGATGCAAACTCGGCTTTGGGAAAATGGCCGCCGCGATCTCTTGTGCGTTCACGTGCCCACAGTGGATTAGTCACCTCAACGTGCGGACACCACTACGCCACCAACGTAAAGCTGAGGAAGAAACAGCGCTGTGAACACGCCCACCCGACCAGCCTGATTGACAGGCGAAAACGGCGACTTTGGTAATGTATTGCGCAGCGTAGGTGGGGAATCAGGGTACACTACATACACTATAGTAACGCACAGCGCAGGCCCTATTTAACAGTATTTATATCTCAATCTCAAAAAACAGGGTGACAGGTTCCCTTTAAGAATAGACAGACCCTCTGTTAATAGAAGGCATTCAGAGGTATAACGGTATGTGCACACGTTGCGGATTCTCTGCGGATCCGCAGCTTTTTTTCCGCACAGAAATGCTGCAGATCCGCAATTGATTTACAGTACAATGTAAATCAATGAGAAAAAAAAAAAAATGCTGTGCACACTTCGCAGAAAATCCGCTGCGGAAACGCTGCCGTTTAAAAGAAGAAGCATGTCACTTCTTTTTTGTGAATCTGCAGCGTTTTTGTACCCGTACCATTATAGAAAACCACAGGGGTAAAAACCGCAGCAAATCCGCAAGAAAACCGCAGCAAAAACACACAAAAAAAACTGCGGAACTGCACAAAAAACACGACAAATCCGCAGGTGCGTTTTCTTCCAGGAGAGGCAGAATCCGCACCAGAAATTCCTAAGCCTAATCCGCAACGTGTGCACATAGTCTAAATGTTTTTGAAGTCATCTCATTCCATTTTCAGACCTGACTGCCGATGTAGTTTTTATTATGGTTTTAAATTCAGAGACCCCCTTGAGCATAGAAAGCTTTCTTCAGTGTAGCCAAGGGCCACTGGACACTGCAAGAATGCAACATGTTTTGTCGAAGATTAATCCTTTGCTCCCCGAGTGCTACCAACTGAGTAACGTTCCTACCTAAAACATGCTGGAATATACAAGTTCTAGGAATTCAGGTCTGTCTCATTGATCTGAAAATAACCACACTGTCAGTAGAATGACATGTGCCTGCGCGCACGTCTTTATATAAACTCGAGAAGCGAGCCAGGCGACTGTTCAGTGCTATAAACCCTCATCATCCATGCTGGTTACAAATAATGCTAGATTTGCACACTGCAACCTTAGATCATACATGGTTATCAAGACACATAGGTCCAAATTCATCATTTGTGATATTTATAAAATTAATTTTTTTTGCCATGCAGTATTTGCTGATGTTTGCGCTCCTAATTGTTCAAAATATTACACATAGTTCATGAACTTGGCACAAAATGAAAAAAAATATATCTTTAATCTTTTTGTCTTGATCCATTTTTTTGTGACTTTAAAATGTCTTCAACTTCTACAAAGAAAAAAACTCATTGATGTGTATTCAAATTTCTAGAGGAAAAAAAATATTCTAGAAGAGTGGAGAAAATGATGAATCGGGGCTATACTCTAGGACAGTGTTCCCCAAGTCCGGTCCTCAAGACCCACCAACAGGTCGCTTTCAGGATTTCCTTAGTATTGCACAGGTGATAATTGCATCACCTCTCGCTGAGGATCTGTTTATACCAAGGAAGGTGACGGGCACAAGGGGGCATTCTTTGCGTCTGGAGGAGAGAAGGTTTTTCCACCAACATAGAAGAGGATTCTTTACTGTTAGGGCAGTGAGAATCTGGAATTGCTTGCCTGAGGAGGTGGTGATGGCGAACTCAGTCGAGTGGTTCAAGAGAGGCCTGGATGTCTTCCTGGAGCAGAACAATATTGTATCATACAATTATTAGGTTCTGTAGAAGGATGTAGATATGGGGATTTATTATGATGGAATATAGGCTGAACTGGATGGACAAATGTCTTTTTTCGGCCTTACTAACTATGTTACTATGTTACTATGTTAGACAGGCAATAATTCCATCACCTGTGCAATACTAAGGAAATCCTGAAAACATGACCTGTTGGTGGCTCTTGAGGACCGGACTTGGGTAACGCTGCTCTAGTAGATAGAAGTAGGGCCTTCCTACTTTAGTCAGCTGGTCTAACCGGTGAGAGCTGAAAGAGCCTTCCCGTTACAACCTGCAGGTCTACCGGGTGAGAGCCACACGAGACTTCATGCTTCACCTTGACAGCTCATTCTGACTTGCTAGAGTGTGGCCTATAGACAAGGTCCAGGCACATTGAGAGGGCATTTGCAGAAAGGTGAGCTGTCTGGAGAATAAGCTGAAACCATGGGCAACTTGTTCTGTGTGCAGTCAGGGCCCCAAATGAGATGCAAAATAGCTATACAGATCGTAAAAGAGAGAGAAGGAAAATAAGCAGTGAAGAATGTGGGACCAATACTGAAAAAGGCAAACTTGCCAGAGTATGGATGTTTGGATGTACAAAAATGGCACAGACAAGGGAAGTTGTAGAACATCATGGCACCTCCACCAATAGACAACCATCCAAAACAGGACCAAGGAGGGTGACTAGAGTAAGACAGACACAGCGGTATTATCCCTGGAGCCCATCTGACCAGCGGTCTGTGTTGAAACAGTTGCCTGACCATGAAAACCAACCTTTCCCATTTTACAAGAAAAAAAAAAAAAGACTATACAACAGACGTATAAGTGCACCTGGGCAGACCAAGAGAATTTGGGAAGTGCGAACGGCAGTGACGTACTAGGACGCATAATTAAGACTCCTACAGATGTGACAAAGGACACTAAGCAGACTGGTTTTTCACCTCCTTTGCCTTCAGACTAGGAAACTGGCAACCCCGTGACAAATGAGTACCCTGTCCTTGTTCCCTCAGGACCTGGTCCTACTTTGATGACGACCATAACAATGTCGGGGGAAAGAGGCAGAGTTTTTGATGGACACTGTGGCAGCCATGAGTGACTTAATAATCAATGGGAATCTACTTCACAGCTACCGCAAAGGGCACTGCACGGTAAATCAGATTTAACACATTTACATAAGGCAGAACAAGACTTTTTGCACTTGCACTGAATCATTTCTTTGGATCATGAACCAGTAGGAGCTAGAGTAATCCACATTGGTTGCCAAGTTTCTTACCTCCTGTCTTGTGACCCGCCAAACAGTTCCAAACTGGGTAGTTGTGAAGCAATTTGTAGAGCCTTTCCGACTAATGTAGAAAAGTAGAAATTCGGCAAATCCAAACGGAGATAGTTTAACCCCTTTCCAACATGTGCTGTAATAATAAGCACATGTTGGATTCCTAGTTTGGTGAGGGCTCCACCTTTCTGGGCACATGACAGCTGATCTATACAGTTGATATGTGCCCGCATGACCCGTGGGTGAAATCACGGTCCACCCACAGCTGTTAACTAGTTAAATGCCGTTTCATTCTCTGGTAGCGGCATTTAACTTGTGCTTACCGGAAGCGAGTCAATTACTCCGCCTATCGGTTACCCTATGACCACGGGTCACCGATGGGCCGGCATAACAACCAGAGGTCTGCAGCAGACCTCTATGGTCGTCACTGCCAGATTGCTATGAGCGCCGCCCCATAGTTAGTTATTAATGGAGCACACTCGGACTGGGTCGCGGTTAGCAGTGGGGTACCACAGGGGTCAGTATTGGGCCCTCTTCTTTTAACATTTATTAATGACCTTGTAGGGGGCATACAGAGCAGAATTTCAATATTTGCATATGACACTAAACTCTGCAGGGTAATCAATGCAGAGGAGGACAATTATATATTACAGGATGATTTATGTAAACTAGAAGCTTGGGCTGATAAATGGCAAATGAGCTTTAATGGGGATAAATGTAAGGTCATGCACTTGGGTAGAAGTAATAAGATGTATAATTATGTGCTTAATTCTAAAACTCTGGGCAAAACCGTCAATGAAAAAGACCTGGGTGTATGGGTGGATGACAAACTCATGTTCAGTGGCCAGTGCCAGGCAGCTGCTACAAACGCAAATAAAATAATGGGATGCATTAAAAGAGGCATAGATGCACATGAGTAGAACATAATTTTACCTCTATACAAGTCACTAGTTTGACCACATTTAGAATACTGTGCACAGTTCTGGGCTCCGGTGTATAAGAAAGACATAGCTGAACTAGAGCGGGTGCAGAGAAGAGCGACCAAGGTTATTAGAGGACTGGGGGGTCTGCAATACCAAGATAGGTTATTACACTTGGGGCTATTTAGTTTGGAAAAACGAAAGGCCAAGGGGTGATCTTATGTTAATGTATAAATATGTGGGGACAGTACAAAGACCTTTCTGATGATCTTTTTAATCATAGACCTGAGACACGGACAAGGGGGCATCCTCTACGTCTGGAGGAAAGAAGGTTTAGGCATAATAACAGACACGGGTTCTTTACTGTAAAGGTACCTTCACACATAACGATATTGTTAACGATATCGTTGCTTTTTGTGACGTAGCAACGATATCGTTAATAAAATCGTTATGTGTGACAGCGACCAACGATCAGGCCCCTGCTGGGAGATCGTTGGTCGCTGAAGAAAGTCCAGAACTTTATTTCGTCGCTGGATCTCCCGTGGACATCGCTGGATCGGCGTGTGTGACACCGATCCAGCGATGTCTTCACTGGTAACCAGGGTAAACATCGGGTAACTAAGCGCAGGGCCGCGCTTAGTAACCCGATGTTTACCCTGGTTACCATCCTAAAAGTAAAAAAAACAAACAGTACATACTTACCTAACGCTGTCTGTCCTCCAGCGCTGTGCTCTGCACTCCTCCTGTACTGGCTGTGAGCGTCGGTCAGCCGGAAAGCACAGCGGTGACGTCACCGCTCTGCTTTCCGGCCGCTGTGCTCACACAGACAGTACAGGAGGAGTGCAGAGCACAGCGCTGGAGGACAGACAGCGTTAGGTAAGTATGTACTGTTTGTTTTTTTTACTTTTAGGAAGGTAACCAGGGTAAACATCGGGTTACTAAGCGCGGCCCTGCGCTTAGTTACCCGATGTTTACCCTGGTTACCGGCATCGTTGGTCGCTGGAGAGCGGTCTGTGTGACAGCTCTCCAGCGACGCTGCAGCGATCCGAATCGTTGTCGGTATCGCTGCAGCGTCGCTTAATGTGAAGGGGCCTTAAGAGCAGTGAGACTATGGAACTCTGCCATATGAGGTTGTAATGAGTGATTCATTACTTAAATTTAAGAGGGGATTGGATACTTTTCTTGAAAAGTATAATGTTGCAGGGTATATATACTAGATTCATTGATAGGGCGTTGATGCAGGGAACTAGTCTGATTGCCGTATGTGGAGTCGGGAAGGAATTTTTCTCCCCAAAGTGGAGCGTACTATTTGCCACATGGGTTTTTTTGCCTTCCTCTGAATCAACATGTTAGGGCATGTTAGGTTAGGCTATGGGTTAAACTAGATGGACTTAAAGTCTTCCTTCAACCTTAATAACTATAACATATAACATGGTCGGCACTCATAGCAAGTGTGAATTTGTGCTACACATAGGCGATCTGATCTTCGCCTGTGTGTAGCAGAGGCGATCAAAGTAGTGCAGCTTCTAGTCTCCTATGGAGACTATTGAAGCATGCAAAAAGTTTTTAAAACGTTATTAAAAATATAAAACAAGTGAAAATCACCCCCTTTCAACCCATTCAAAATAAAACAATAAAATATACATTTGGTATCGCCGAGTTCAGAATCGCCCAGTCAATATAAAAAAAGAATTAATCTGATCACTAAATGGCATAACGAGAAAAAAAAAGTAAAAAAAATTACTTTTTTATGTTGCCTCAACTTTGCAATAAAAAGCAATAACGGGCGATCAAAACACTGTATATGCCCTCACCCAGCCCCAGATCACAAAAATTGGAGACGCTACAGGTCTCGGAAAATGGCACCTTTTTTTTAACACTTTTTATGCCACTTAAATAAAAAAAGGACCTATACATGTTTGGTGTGTATGAACTTGTAATGACCTAGAGAATCATAATGGCAGGTCAGTTTTAGCATTTAGTAAACATGGTAAAAAAACAAAACAACAACTGTGGAATTGCAAAAATAAATAAACACCTGATTATATATATATAGTAAGAATAGGAAGCACTGTGTATGCATTATTTATAACACTTTCAATAGGTATAGAAAAGGTCGTTCTTTAGAATCATGCCACATGGATGTTTAGTATTCAAAGTGAGAATCTATGTGTGAGAAGTTGCTTTTGCCAGCTCCCACCTCCATCTGGGCATTTAACCCTTTTTTTTAGGTTGGAAAGAGTTATATGTAGTGATGAGCGAGTGTACTCGTTGCTCGGGTGACCTCCGAGTATTTATTACTGCTCGGAGATTTAGTTTTCATCGTGGCAGCTGAATGATTTACAGCTACCAGCAAGGCTGAGTACACGTGGGGGTTGCCTGGTTGCTAGTGTATCCCCACATGTAATCAAGCAGGCTAGTAGCTGTAAATAATTCAGCTGACATGATGAAAACTAATTCTCAGAGCAGTCATAATTACTCGGAGGTCACCCGAGCAACGAGTACACTCGCTCATCACTAGTTATATGGTGAGCTTTTTTCTTTTCCATTTTACCCCACACATGGCCTGTCCGATATGCAACTCAGGGCATTTTGAAGTGCATCAAACTTTCGTGGTATGTTGGCCAAATCTCTGTTCTTCTCAGCAAACAGTAAGAGTTTTCACTTCTCATCTTCTTCAAAGCCAGGATGCTTCTTACCACCAAGACATCCTCGGGGCAGACTGAAGAGGGCGCATCCACCTTGACAGTCACATCAGCCATCCACCTGTGAAATAAAGATACCCTCTCTGAATCAATTTTCAAACCGATGTCCACAAAGATACTTCCCTGAGGCCAAGGGGATACCAGGAGCAGGTCTATGGAACAATAGCCCCATCTGTGTAGTGGTAACGTCTCCGCTTCCTTCCCTACAGAGACGTCAGAACACGATATGGGTATAGTCTGAATCAATGGTGGAGAGGTATTATTCTTGCCTAGAGTAGCTTTTCCTACAGTCCCACAGGCCCTAGACTTTGGAGTTTCACAGTCCTTTTAGGATAAGAATGGGTGCAGTATTCCGTGCTACCGGAGCAGTAGTATGGTAGGACAGTGTTCCGGCTGCTGCTCAGCCAACCTAACACGTTCAACTTGCATGGGGGTTCCAAGAAAACAGCTGTCACAAAAGGCTGGGGAACATGACCTATATTTACCTTCATTTGCGGTGAGGCGCCCTCTGCTGGATGTTTCTAGATCGTGGGAACTTTCCTAGAAAGCTCCCAGGCTCGAGTTTATAAGAGGCGCCCACTGCTGGTTGTCCTCATATGATCTAGAGCCAGGGAGCTTTCCAGGAAGGTTCCCACGATCTAGGAACAACCAGCAGAGGGCGCCTCACCGCAAATGAAGGTAAATATAGGTCATTGACCTACTTTACCTTCATTTTCCGGGGTTTTTGCAGCCATGAGCATCATTGCATTAGCAAAGCTCGTGGATGCAAATTATTTTAACCCCTTCAGATGGATTTACATCGTTGGACGTTACAGATCTGCGGAGGGTAAGGATATTGTTGGTTTATTATGTTTTTTTTGTTACAGAACGAGGGTCTTCAGTGACTGGATTGGGCGTAGAATAAAATACTCCAACAACCATTGTTTTTATTTCCTTAAAATAATTTTAAATAATGTGTTTGTGTTTTATTTAACCCTTTACTACAATTGGATTAATAATGGATAGGTGTCATAATTGACGCCTCTCCATTATTAATTTGGCTTAATGTCACCTTACAATAGCAAGGTGACATTAACCCTTCATTACCCCATATCCCACCGCTACACGGGAATGGGAAGAGAGTGGCCAAGTGCCAGAATAGGCGCATCTTCCAGATGTGCCTTTTCTGGGGTGGCTGGGGGCAGATGTTTTTAGCCAGGGGGGGGCGCCAATAACCATGGACCCTCTCCAGGCTATTAATATCTGCCCTCAGTCACTGGCTTTACTACTCTGGCAGAGAAAATTGTGCGGGAGCCCACGCCAATTTTTTCCGCCATTTAACCCTTTAATTTAGTAGATAGAACGTCCAAATTTTGCAGATACACACTACTGACATTAGTAGTGTGGAATCTGCAAAAAAAATGGAGAGAAGACATGGTTTACTGTATGTAAACCATGTCTCAAATCATGTCGGGTTTAGGAAGGAGAAAGAAAAAGCCGGTAATTGAATTACCGGCTTTCAAGCTGTATAGCGCTGGAATAAATATTAATATATATACATATATGTGTCTCACTGACACATTATATATATATATATATATATATATATATATATGTATATATATATACACCTATTCTATGTGTACACATTTATTCTACCTATTGGACTGGAAGCTGTCAGTGTGATTTTACTGTACACCGCACTGAATTACCGGCTTTTCTCTCTAACACCGCTGCGTATTTCTCGCAAGTCACACTGCTTGTCCGTGTGTAATCCGTATTTTTCACGCTTCCATAGACTTTCATTGGCGTATTTCTTGCGCAGTACGGTGACAAACGCAGCATGCTGCGATTTTGTACGGCCGTAGAAAGCCATATAATACTGATCAGTTTAATACGGCAGATAGGAGCAGGGGCATAGAGAATAATTGTGCCGTATGTTTTGCGAGTTTTACGGACGTAGTTTCTGCGCTCTTACGTCCGTAAAACTCGCAAGTGTGACGGCGGCCATACCGGCCTTGGAAGATGTTCATTCAGTTGTTTAGTTTTGTGCCATGTCTGTGATCTGCTTTTTTTTCTACAAAATTAAAGTCATTTCAAATGGCAGCTTTCTGGCTTTAATAAACACTAAAAGAAATCAAGAACAAAAAATGTGGTAGTCCGTAATGGTTAATTTTTTAAACCAAGCATATGGAAAAATTATGGAGTCACTCAATTATGAGGAAAAAAAAATATGGAATCACCCTATAAATTTTCATTCCCAAAACTAACACCTGCATCAATTTAGATCTGCTTGTTAGTCTCCATCAAGGCTAAGTGCACATGTATTCTAGAGGTCTGCGGATTTTTCCGCAGCGGATTTGATAAATCCGCAGGTAAAAGGCACTGCTTTTTACCTGCGGATTTACTGCGGAATTACCGCGGATTTTATGTGGATTTTACACCTGCGGATAGCTACAGAGGAGCAGGTGTAAACTGCTGCGGAATCCGCACAAAGAATTGACATGATGCGGAATGTAAACCACAGTGTTTCCGCGCGGTTTTATCCACGACATGGGCACAGCGGTTTCTGTTTTCCATAGGTTTACATGGTACTGTAAACGCATGGAAAACTGCTGCGGACCCACAGCTGCAGATCCGCTGCGGATCCGCAATGTGTGCACATACCCTAAAAAGGAGGGATCACACCTTGGAGAGCTGTTGCACCAAGTGGACTGACATGAATCATGGCTCCAACACGACAGATGTCAATTGAAACAAAAGGAGAGGATTATCAAACTGTTAAAAGAGAGTAAATCATCACGCAATGTTGCAAAAGATGTTGGATGTTCACAGTCAGCTGTGCCTAAAATCTGAACCAAATACAGACAACATGGGAAGGTTATTGAAGGCAAACATACTGGTAGACCAAGGAAGACTTCAAAGAGTCAAGACCGGAAACTTAAAGCAGTATGTCTCCAAAACAGGAAATGCACAACAAAACAAATGAGGAACGAATGGGTGGAAACTGGAGTCAACGTCTCTGAGCGAACTGTAAGAAACCGCCTAAAGGAAATGGGATTCACATACAGAAATGCTAAACGAAAGCCATCATTAACACCTAAACAGAAAAAAACAAGGGTACAATGGGCTAAGGAAAAACAATCGTGGACTGTGAATGACAGTCATATTTAGTGATGAATCACAAATCTGCATTGGGTAATGTGATGATGCTGGAACTTTTGTTTGGTGCCGTTCCAATGAGATTTATAAAGATGGCTGCCTGAAGAGAACATGCACATTTCCACAGTCATTGATGATATGGGGCTGCTTGTCAGGTAAAGGCACTGGGGAGATGGCTGTCATTACATCGAATATATAATTGTCTAAATGTACCTTCACACTGAGCAACTTTAGAACGATAACGATAGCGATCCGTGACGTTGCAGCGTCCTGGATAGAGATATCGTTGTGTTTGACACGCAGCAACGATCAGGATCCTGCTGTGACATCGCTGGTCGAAGCTAGAAGGCCAGAACTTTATTTCGTCGCTGGATCACCCGCTGACATCGCTGAATCAGCGTGCGTGATGCCGATCCAGCGATGTCTTCACTTGTAACCAGGGTAAACATCCTGGCCGCGCTTAGTAACCCGATATTTACCCTGGTTACCATTGTAAATGTAAAACAAAACAAACAAAAAAAAAAAAACACTACATACTTACATTCCGGTATAAAAGTAGATAAACACGGCACTCTGTGAGGATATGAGTTTTGGTGCTCGAGTAGGGTATCCAACCCTCAGTCACAAGTATTCAAGAATCACCCGGCACTCAAAAATTGTGAAAAGTAACAATTTCAGTTTATTATTATCCAGACATAGAACCAGTTTGTTTGTTGAACGTTTTCGGTCCCAGATTGACCTTCTTCAGAACAGTTCAATTTATCTGGAATGGAAGGATAATGCGTATGGCCAGTAGGGGGATCCCTCTGACAATGTAATGGCTATCACCACACTAAATGCAATGCGTACATCTGGGGTGTGTAGTGCACAGCGGCGCTAAAAAGATCCGGAGGTCAGCACGTGGTGAAGCTGCAGCGCTGGTGGCGTGCTAGGTCGCCGAGGGGAAAACACTACATACTTACATTCAGGTGTCTGTCGCGTCCCCCGGTGTCAGCTTCCCTGCACTGTCAGCGCCGGCCGGCCGTAAAGCAGAGCACAGCGGTGACGTCACCGCTCTGCTTTACGGCCGGCGCTTACACAGTGCAGGGAAGCTGACGCCGGGGGACGCGACAGACACCGGAATGTCTGTGTGACAGCTCTCCAGCGACCACACAACGACTAAACAGCGACGCTGCAGCGATCGGCATCGTTGTCTATATCGCTGCAGCGTCGCTTAATGTGACAGTACCTTAAGGGTCACTTCCGTCTCTGTCTTTCCCGGAAATCCCGCGTCGCTGATTGGTCTCGCCAGCTGCCTGTCCTGGCTGCCGTGACCAATCAGCGACGGGCACAGTCTGGAAAAGAATTAGTCCCTCCCTACTCCCCGCAGTCAGTGCCCGCTCCATACTCCCCTCCAGTCAGCGCTCACACAGGGTTAATGGCAGCGTTAACGGACCGCGTTATGCCGCGGGTAACGCACTCCGTTAACGCTGCTATTAACCCTGTGTGACCAACTTTTACTATTGATGCTGCCTATGCAGCATCAATAGTAAAACGATCTAATGTTAAAAATACAAAAAATAAAACATAATCATATACTCGCCTTTCGTGTGCCCCAGGATCCATCAAAGCCCTTTCCCGCTCCTCGCTACGCTCCGGTGACCGGTCCATGCATCGTGGTCTCGCAAGATGATGACGTAGCGGCTGTGGTATACATTACGTGGCTTCGAAATATACTACATCGCTGTGCTCTATACTACGTGACCTGTGTTATATACTACGTGGCTGTGCAATATATTACATGGCTGTGCAATATATTACATGGCTGTGCAATATACTACGTGGCTGGGCAATATACGTGCCTGTGCTACAGTATATACTATGTGGCTGGGCAATATACTACGTGTGTGCAATATACTACGTGGCTGGGCAATATCCTACTTGGCTGGCCAATATACTACGTGGGCTGTGCTATATACTACGTGGCTGGGCAATATACTACGTGGCTGTTATATACTGCGTGGCTGGGCAATATACTACGTGGGCTGTGCTATATAGTGTTATATACTGCGTGGCCTGTGTTATATACTGCGAGGGGCAGTGCTATATACTACGTGGGCAGTGTTATATACTGCGTGGCTGCTATATACGTGAGCAGTGTTATATACAATGTGGCTGCTATATACTACGTGGGCAGTGTTATATACTACGTGGGCAGTGTTATATACTACGTGAGCAGTGTTATATACTATGTGGCTGCTATATACTGCGTGGGCAGTGTTATATACTGCGTGGGCAGTGTTATATATACGGTTTGGTAGGTGGCCTGTGCTATATACTATGTGGCTGCTATATACATACATATTCTAAAATACCCGATGCGTTAGAATTGGGCCACCATTTAGTCTTCAACAAATGAACAAGTTTATGTTGATATTTTGGACACTTTTCTTATTCCATCAATTGAAAGGATGTTTGGGGATGATGAAATCATTTTTCAAGATGATAATGCATCCTGCCATAGAGCAAAAACTGTGAAAACATTCCTTGAAAAAAAGACACATAAGGTCAATGTCAGGGCCTGCAAATAGTCCGGATCTCAACCCAATTGAAAATCTTTGGTGGAAGTTGAAAATGGTCCATGACAAGGCTCCAACCTGCAAAGCTGATCTGGCAACAGCAATCAGAGAAAGTTGGAGCCAGATTGATGAAGAGTACTGTTTGACACTCATTAACTTCATGCCTCAGAGACTGCAAGCTGTTATAAAAGCCAGAGGTGGTGCAACAAAATACTAGTGATGTTTTGGAGTGTTTGTTTTTCACGATTCCATAATTTTTTTCCCCTCAGAATCGAGTGATTCCATAATTTTTCCCCTATGCTTGGTTAAAAAAAGTAACCATTACGGACTACCACATTTTTTGTTCTTGATTTCTTTTAGTGTTTCTTAAACCAGAAAGTTGCCATTTGAAATGACTTTAGTTTTGTGCCATGTCTGTGATTGTTTTTTTTTCTACAAAATTGAACCACTGAAAGAACATCTTCCAAGGCCGGTGATTCCATAATTTTTGCCAGGGGTTGTACATGAATAAATCACCAAGCTTAATACAGTGATCAGTTGCAATGTCAGGTCAGCCCCATGTACAATTGTATCACATGAACCTAGAACTACCACTATGACTTTAACAATAGTAAAGAGATACTGGGAGTTGTTGTTAACAGTTATCATCAGACTGCAGAATATACAGGAACCACAGTACTGATGAAACCTAGTCAGTATCACAAATAAACAATTACATCCAGGTACCTTATATTTGACATCTTTTCTGATTAAAGTTGTTCCCATCACTTTTTGTCTCCCTGTAGCACAGACGCCATGATGAGATTTCATGTCCAAAGTTAGTCTCTGCAGACTTTCCTCTTCTCCATATTCAGCGGCAAGTCCCAACATGGTGCTTTTAAAAATGAATGCATTATACTACCCCATAAAGATATCTCCCATGCAGATAGATATAATTTCCTGCATAAAATATACCCCCACATTGCCCTTGCAAAATATGTCCCCCAGACTGCACCCTCTCCAAAATATCACTCCACAGTGCCCCTGTGCAAAATATGCCACACACATCCTCGGCAAAATATCCCTAGCACACTGCCCCTCTGAGTACCTGTCTCCCCCACCTCTTGCAAAACTATGCCCCCTTTCAAAATGGTCAGCCCCATTATGTGCCCTCAGAGTAACATTAAACTCTCTCCACCTCACCCACAATGATAATGCACTCAGTCTTTGGCTCCCGGATGGAGCGCATACCATTGGTAGCGTCGTCTCCTCCTCTTTGGTGCCTCATCACGCTGCTGCACTTCGGGGCTGGGAATGACGAGTGCTGCGCCAGTCTCGGCACCACTGTGTTCAAATATATTCGCGTCTCAAAGACACAAATACATTTGAATTTAAGAAGCAGCCAGCGCATCCCGGAGAGATCCACAGGCCGCACAACATACTTTGACGGGCCGTATGTTGTGCAGGCCTTGTCTAAAGATTAGTTAGATTATTATACACACAGTAGATGGTGGCCCGATTCTAACGCATCAGGTATTCTAGAATATGTATGTATGTATGTATGTATGTAGCACAGGCCACGTAGTATATAGCAGCCATGTAGTATATAGCAGACAAATAGTACGTGGCCTGAGCTATATACTATGTGGCTGCTATACACATACATATTGTAGAATACCCGATGCTTTAATACAGGCCAAACAATATAAAATAGTGGCCACGCAGTATATAACACAGCCCAAACAGTATATAACAGCCCACGTACTATATAACACAGCCCACGCAGTATATAGCAGCCACGCAGTATATAACACAGGCGACGTAGTATATAACACAGCCCACGCAGTATTTAACACTGGCCACGTAATATATAGCACAGCCCACGCAGTATCTAACACTGGCCACGTAGCATATAGCAGCCACGCAGTATAGAACACAGGCGACGTAGTATATAACAGGCCACGCAGTATTTAACACTGGCCATGTAATATATACCACAGCCCACGCAGTACAAAACACATCCCACATAGTATCTAACACTACCTATGTAGTATATAGCAGTCAAGCAGTATAGAACACAGCCCACGTAGTATACAGCAGTGTGGGCACCATATCCCTGTTAAAAAATATAATTAAAATAAAAAATAGTTATATACTCACCTGCCGGGATCCAGCGAAGCTCTGGTGATGGGCGCGCAGCTGCCACCATCTTCCGTTCCCAGGATGCATTGCGAAATTACCCAGATGACTTAGCGGTCTCGCGAGACCGCTAAGTCTTCTGGGTAATTTCGCAATGCATCTCTGAGAACAGAAGCTGGCGGCAGCCGCGCGCGCCTTGACGGAAGGTGAGAATAGCAAGTTTTTTGTTTATTATTTTTAACATTACATCTTTTTACTATTGATGCTGCATAAGCAGCATCAATAGTAAAAAGTTGGGGACACAGGGTTAATAGCATCGATAATGGAGTGCGTTACCCGCGGCCCGTTACCGCTGGCATTAACCCTGTGTGAGCGGTGACTGGAGGGGAGTATGCGGGCGCCAGGCACTGACTGCAGGTGAGTAGGGACTAATCGGACTGTGCCCGTCACTGATTGGTCGCGGCAGCCATGACAGGCAGCTGGCGAGACCAATCAGCGACGCGGGATTTCCGTTACGGAAGTTGCAGACAGAAAGATGGAAGTACCCCTTAGCCAATTATATACGGTATATAGATTAAAGCCTAAAGGTCCCCATACACACTAGATAGAAGTAGGACCAACCCATAGCTAATGTGTTTGGGGCCTCCAGCCTTTCCTATAGCAGATGAGGAAAATTAGGATCTGGCTGTTTTAATTTATTTAACTGATCCATTTGTTGCACAAACAGATAAGCTCCAGCCTCACTCCTTCCATAGAAAATACATGAACGATCAGTCACGTTGAGAATGAGCATTCATGTGTATGGGGGAGTCAGGCTGCATTTACCCAAGCTGAATAGCCACAATAAAGTTGCATAGGATAATATTTACACAAACTTTTGAAGTTATTTGTCTTTCAAAAGGGAATAAAAAAAATAAGTCACATTTTGGTACAAATTTTTATTTAATTCGGAAGAGAACATTAGGCCATTTCAATAGTAGAGTACAAGAGTAGGAATGTAAGTCAACTCCAGTCATCCAAAAACATTAATGCTCCCAATGACCTATATCTGATCCATAGAAATTCCATACTTATAGGTCTAGGGTTCATTACATCTCCCAGAAATTACAGTTCATCCACTTGGAAGAATCTCGAGCTACTTTATTAACAAGCTGATGGCACAGGGCAGGTCACGCTGGTTAGTCCTTTGCTCTGAAAGAATGCATCTTGTTTTGGATCACGACCAAGGAAATTGCGCAGCATCTCACTAGCATCTAGAGATCCGCCCGGCTTCAAGATACAATTTCTGTAGTCAGAACCCACCTAAAAGGAATTAAATTAAAAAAAAAAAAAAACATGATCCGTTAAATTACTACTCACATAGAACATGCACAGAATATTGTGAATATGACTTAGGCCAAGATCGCACAAAAAGGTGTAAATTCTCAATTGTACTCATCCACGTCACCGATGGGTGCATGTGCCTGTGCCTTTCGGCACGCTCTAATTGTGAACCTGATAAAATAGTTGAATCCTGTGATTTTTCTCTGGCCTATTATCCTTCAATACTTTTTTATAACAGAACTGAACAAAGGACTTCATGCCCTTAGTTGTAAATAAAGAGGTAATTCAGTTATCAGTACAGGAAAGGTTACTTCCAGTGACAGCAGCCTACCATTGAGGGTTATAATAATTTAGCAATGACTGGATTATATGATCCGAGAATGTACTTAATATAAACTTTTCTACCCAAGGAAAACAGAATCTCTTCACGAAGAATATAGCAGATTATTCAATTACTTATTCTACACCTGACTACAAACAGCAAAAATTAACAGCCCTAAATAAACTTAGCTAATGTCAGGTTATGCTGAATTAAAAATTAACTTATTATTAGGTATGCCAAAAAAAATGACAAAGCCCATCTATCTAATCGTCTAAGGGGTACTTCCGTCTGTCTGTCTGTAACGGAAATCCCGCGTCGGCATGCTGCGACCAATCAGCGACAGGCTTAGTCTGGCCATGAATTGGCCCCTCCCTACTCTCAAGTCAGTGCCCCCTCCCCACTCCCCTCCAGTCAGCGCCAGTGTGTTGCCCCATCCCGGACCAACTTTTTACTATTGATGCTGCCTATGCAGCATCAATAGTAAAAAGATAGAATGTTAAAAATAAGTGCTAATCTCACCTTCCACAGTCCACCGATGCACGCAATGCTGCCGCCAGCTTCCGTTCCCAGTGATGCATTGCGAAATTACCCAGATGACTTCGCTAAGTCATCTGGGTAATTTCGCAATGCATCACTGGGAATGGAAGCTGGCGGCAGCATCAAGCGCATCGGGACAGCGAAAGGTCGATGCCGGAGGGTGAGTAACTATTTTTTTTTATTTTCATTTTTTGAACAGGGATATGGTGCCCACACTGCTATATACTACGTGGGCTGTGTTATATACTGCGTGGCCTGTGTAGTATGGGCTGTGCTATATATTACGTGGGCTGTGTTATATACGGCCTGGCTGCTGAATACTACGTGGGCTGTGCTATATACTACGTGGCTGTCTGTGCCACCATCTAGCATATAAATAATTGTCTAAGGTCCACTTCCGTCTGTGTAACGTAAATCCCGCGTCGCTGATTGGAGAGCCCCTGATGTGCCTAAACAGTGGAAACCCCCCACAAGTGACACCATTTTGGAAACTAGACCCCTTAAGGAACTTATCTAGATGTGTGGTGAGAACTTTGAATGCCCAAGTGCTTCACAGAAGTTTAGAATGGAGAGTCGTGAAAATAAAAAATATTTTTGTTTTCCACAAAAAAGATATTGTAGCCCCCAAGTTTTTATTTTCACAAGGGTAACAGGAGTAATTGGACTGCAATAGTTGTTGTCCAATTTATCCAGAGTACGCTGATGCGCCATATGTGGGGGTAAACCACTGTTTGGGCGCACGGCAGAGCTCGGAAGGGAAGGAGCGCCTTTTTGGAATGCAGACTTTGATAGAATGGTCTGTGGGCATTATGTTGCGATTGCAGAGCCCCTGATGTACCTAAACTGTAGTAACCCCCCACAAGTGACCCCATTTTGGAAACTAGACCCCCCAAGGAACTTATCTAGATGTGTGGTGAGAACTTTGAATGCCCAAGTGCTTCACAGAAATTTATAATGCAGAGTCATAAAAAATATATATATATATTTTTCCACAAAAAAGATTTTGTAGCCCCCAAGTTTTTATTTTCACAAGGGTAACAAGAGAAATTAGACCCCAGAAGTTGTTGTCCAATTTATCCCGAGTACGCTGATGCCCCATATGTGGAGGCAACCCACTGTTTGGGCGCATGGCAGAGCTCAGAAGGGAGGGAGCACTATTTGACTTTTTGAGCGCAAAATTGGCTGTCGTGTTTGGAGACCCCCTGATGTACCTAAACAGTGGAAACCCCCCAATTCTAGCTCCAACCCTAACCCCAACACACCCCTAACCCTAATCCCAACCTGATCCATAATCCTAATCACTAACCCTAACCATAATCACAACCCTTACCCCAAAACAACCCTAATGTCAACCCTAACCATAACTCTAATCAAAACCCTAAATCCAACACACCCCTAATCCTAATCTCAACCCTAACCTCAAACCTAACCCTAATCCCAATACACCCCTAATCACAACCCTAACCTTAACCCTAATCCCAAACCTAACCCTAATCCCAAGCGTAACCCTAATGCCAACCTTAACCCTAATACCAACCCTAATCCAAACCCTAACCCTAATCCCAACTCTAACCCTAACTTTAGCCCCAACCCTAGCCCTAACTTTAGCCCCAACCCTAACCCTAAGGCTACTTTCACACTTGCGTTGTTTGGCATCCGTCGCTTTGGACAAGAAACGGATCCTGCAAATGTGCCCGCAGGATGCGTTTTTTGCCCATAGACTTGTATTGCCGACGGATCGTGACGGATGGCCACACGTTGCGTCCGTCGTGCACTGGATCAGTTGTGTTTTGGCGGACCGTCGGCACAAAAAAAGTTCAATGAAACGTTTTTTTTGTACGTCGCATCCGCCATTTCTGACCGCACATGCGTGGCTGTAACTCCGCCCCCTCCTCCCCAGGACATAGATTGGGCAGCGGATGCGTTGAAAAACTACAGCCGCTGCCCACGTTGTGCACAATTTTCACAACGTGCGTCGGTATGTCGGGCCGACGTATTGCGACGGCCCCGTACCGACGTAAGTGTGAAAGAAGCCTAACCCTAAATTTAGCCCCAACCCTAATCCTAAATTTAGCTCCAACCCGAACCCTAAATTTAGCCCCAACCCGAACCCTAACCCTAATTTTAGCCCCAACTGCTGTTCTCCTGCCGGCCAGCAGATGGAGACAGATGGCGCGCGCACTGCGCATGCGCCCGCCATTTTCTTTTGCCGGCGGCCAGGAGGAGCAGCAGGAGGATCCAGGGACGCAGGTGAGTATTGTAGGGTCCCCGAATCCCCCTATTTCTCTGTCCTCTGATGTGCGATCACATCAGAGGACAGAGAATTACACTTTACTTTTTTTTTTTTTTTTGCGGTCGCCGGTAAACAGTTAATTACCGGCGATCGCAAAACAGGGGTCGGTAAAACAGACCCCGATCATGCTCTTTGGGGTCTCGGCTACCCCCGACAGCCGAGACCCCAAAGATCCTCGCGGGGCCGGCCGGCGGGCGCACTGCGCATGCGCCTGCCATTTTTAAGATGGCGGCGCCCACCGGGAGCCACGAGGAGCACCGGGGGAGACAGGTAAGTATTGGGGGGCTACCTGGGACCCCTTTTCTCTGTCCTCTGATGTGCGATCACATCGGAGGACAGAGAAATTAAAAAGAAATCGCTTTTTTTTTTTTTTGCGATCGCCGGTAAACGGTTAATTACCGGCGATCGCAAATGCGGGGTGGGTAAAAAAAACCCCGAATCATGTTCTCTGGGGTCTCGGCTACCCCCGGCAGCCGAGACCCCGGAGAAAATCCGACTCTGGGGGGCGCTATTTACTTTTTCCACAGCGCCGTTAATTAACGGCGCTGTGGTTTAAGTACCCTTAGCGGCCGCCGTTAAAAGGCGTATCGGCGGTCGCTAAGGGGTTAAGCAGAAATTGTATAAACAATAAAATAACAGCATTGACTTTTTTTGTTTAGGGGATTTCATGGATTCTGGAAACTATCCACCTCCAAGATCACCATCATCCTGTTCTACAGTTTCAGAGTTATCCATCCAGGATAGTGCTTCATTAGCAGCAGCATCATCATCAGACACCCACAGCCACATATCACCATCACCCAAAAGGAAGAAAAAACCTTTACCTCCTGGAACCACCATAGATAGGTTTGTGATAAGAACTAGCAGATTAGAAAAAGAGATGATTGATGAAAAAATTGCCCAGTTTATTTATGCAATGAACTCTTCTTTCCGTCTGACTGAGAACCCACATTTCATTAATATGGTTCAGTCACTGAGACCAGGATACAGTCCACCCAGCAGAGCTGATGTTGCAGGGAAACTGCTGGATCAAGTGTATGACAGAGAAATGGAGCAATGTGCAACAGCTTTGGAGGGTAAAATTGTTAACCTAAGTATTGATGGGTGGATTAATGTCCACAATGATCCTATTGTATGTGCTTGTATAACAACAGAAGAAGGTAAAGTCTTCCTTGCACAAACAACTGATACGTCAGGAAATGCACACACAGCAGAATACTTACAAGAAGTGGCAGTAAAAGCTATAACGACATGTGAACAAAAATTCAAATGTCTAGTACGCAGTTTGGTCACTGACAATGCTGCAAACGTATCCAAGATGAGAAGAGATTTAGAAGAGCAGGGAGGGAATACAAAGCTGCTAATAACATATGGTTACAGTGCTCATTTGCTGCACCTCTTAAGGCCCCTTCACATTAAGCGACGCTGCAGCGATACCGACAACGATCCGGATCGCTGCAGCGTCGCTGTTTGGTTGCTGGAGAGCTGTCACACAGACAGCTCTCCAGCGACCAACGATGCCGGTAACCAGGGTAAACATCGGGTTACTAAGCGCAGGGCCGCGCTTAGTAACCCGATGTTTACCCTGGTTACCAGCGTAAAAGTAAAAAAAAACAAACACTACATACTTACCTACCGCTGTCTGTCCCCGGCGCTCTGCTTCTCTGCACTCCTCCTGTACTGGCTGTGAGCATAGCGGCCGGAAAGCAGAGCGGTGACGTCACCGCTCTGCTTTCCGGCTGACCGACGCTCACAGCCAGTACAGGAGGAGTGCAGAGCACAGCGCCGGGGACAGACAGCGGTAGGTAAGTATGTAGTGTTTTTTTTTTTTTTACTTTTACGCTGGTAACCAGGGTAAACATCGGGTTACTAAGCGCGGCCCTGCGCTTAGTAACCCGATGTCTTCACTGGTAACCAGGGTAAACATCGCTGGATCGGTGTCACACACGCCGATCCAGCGATGTCCACGGGAGATCCAGCGACGAAATAAAGTTCTGGACTTTGTTAAGCGACCAACGATCTCCCAGCAGGGGCCTGATCGTTGGTCGCTGTCACACATAACGATTTCCTTAACGATATCGTTGCTACGTCACAAAAAGCAACGATATCGTTAACGATATCGTTATGTGTGAAGGTACCTTTAGCCAAAGACTTAAGTGTTCCAGAAATAAAGGCTAATGTTGTTGAAATTGCTAAATACTTCCGTAATAATCATTTTGCTGCAGCAGCTCTGAAAAGGATGGGTGGAACCAAGCTAACGCTCCCACAAGATGTTAGATGGAACTCTGTGGTGGACGGTTTTGAGCAGTATATCAAAAACTGGCCTATTCTGATGACACTTTGTGAAGAAAATCGAGATAAAATAGATGGCACTGTCACGGCCAAAATCCTCAACATTGGGCTTAAGAGAAATGTTGAACATATGCTGAGCTTCCTGAAACCCATCTCTCAAGCTTTAAACAAAATACAGAAAAATAGCTGTTTTATTGCGGATGCTGTTGAAATTTGGAAGGAACTGAGTGAACACTTAAAAACAGAACTACACATGGACAGAATTAAATTACAAGCAGTAAACAAACGAATGTGACAAGCACCGACTCCAGCTCATTTTTTGGCAAATATTGTCAATATCCAATATCAGGGTCAAAACCTAAGTGCTGAGGAAGAGGAGTTAGCTATGACATGGGTATCCAGCAATCATCCATCTTTAATGCCAACTATAATAAACTTCAGAGCTAAGGGGAAACCATTCAAGAAATATATGTTTGCTGAAGATATTTTAAGGAAGGTCACACCAGTAAACTGGTGGAAGTCCCTTAAGCGCTTGCATTTAGAGACTGTTCAAGTAATGATTTCACTTTTAACAGCAGTAGCTTCTTTTGCAGGCGTTGAAAGAATATTCTCTTCCTTTGGACTCATTCATTCTAAATTGAGAAATCGGTTGGGACCCAATAAAGCAGGAAAGCTTGTTTTTCTTTTCCAGATTATGAATAGGAACAAAGAAGATGATGATGAAGATGACGACAAGTGAGCTACAGAGGACAGCAGGGACAGTAGTATTTAAGTTTTTCATGTGTCGGCTTGGCTGACAGTAAGTTTCTTATAATATATATTTTTTGTTTAGCCAAATTAGTTAACAAACATGGATGTTTGTTTAAGCAAATAACTTATGCTGTAATGTTGTTATTGTTTCAGTTGAATAAATCTATTTAAATTGTTATTAAGGTCAGGATTATTTTTCTCCTTCCTAAGTACAACAGAACAGTGGTGTCCAAATATGAATGATTAACCCATTAAACTGGGGAGAAAAAAGTAATATAAATAGTGATTCTAAAAATCTTCATCTACTTGCATGTTAAAGTAGCAAGAACTAGTTTAGGTAGAAACTTTGATTTAAATCACTGATTTATATCAAGCCTTACTGACTAGTGATTTAAATCGTGATTTAAATCAGTTAGATTTAAATCAAATCCACCCTGATTGCGGCAATGACCCCAGATGACGTCGCGGGGCCCTCAAAAACCTGGAGCTCGCCCTGGCTTCACTGATTGTTTGCGGCCGGCCGCGAACAATCAGCGACAGACGCAGTCCAGCCGCGAATTGGCGCGGGATTTGAACCACGCTTCGCTAATTGGTCGCATCCGGCCGGCTGAATCCTGTGTATGCATTGCATTATTCTGAAATCTTCATAAATAAACTACATACATATTCCAGAATACCCAATGCGTTAGAATCGGGCCACCATCTATTGTTATATAAAAGGGGCTACCAGTGTAGAGGCTTCCACATGTCGGTTTTACAAAATTTCCCTTTTTAATTTTAATAGTAAAAGTTATGTTTTAGAGCCTTTAGTTGGGGATTTATTTGCCTTTGGCAATCTGTGATTTCTATTAGTAATACCCTACGTTGACTTGGTTGCAATTGTTGGTTGTATCAAGTTCTATGGTTCAGACGCAACAGAATTAGAATCTGCCTCCAGAGCTTATTTTAAATGAAAGGGGACATTACCATTGTGAGACATGTAATGACTCAGGGTTATCTCACACTAGCATATAAAATCAAACGAGTGCAATCCAATTAAAAAAAAAAAAAAAATATCGGATTGCACTTGGACCAATGTTATTCAATGAGGCAGTGCAGATCTGCATATTTTTTCTTACCTATATTCTTGATCAGATTACAAAAGTAAATAAAGATTGCAGTTTGCTGCGATTTCACTCCGAAATCGGTACAGAGCAAGAGAAAAAAAAATAAACGCATTGCATATGGACCATCAGTATGGCACCTGATTTTTACAGATACATTACATTTCCTGTAGCATAGAAAACTGTAAGTGGTCCTGTAAAAGATGAAATAGTTGCCGAGTAAAAGAAAAACACAGATTGCATATAGTCACCCAGATGAGAATGGGTTCGATTTTTTGTACGCTAGTAGATACCCTCAGACTGACAGTCTGCTCTTATGTTGTCAACTCTACGGTGCGATCAGGACTAACAGTACAGCAAAGAACACTGTAATGAGGCAAAATTCACTACTGTTGTACTAACTAATGCTATTGTCCTCTCTCAGTGCCTGTGCATGTGTGTCAGAACATTGCATTGTATGATTTTTTTTACATAACTCATTTGTGTTTTATTGCATGAAATGTGTTTGATGCAATAGAAAAACAGAATGTAACATTTGGCGCAGGAACCTTTGTTTGCAATTACAAATGTCAGATGTTTCTAGTAGTTCTTAGCCATGTTTGCACACACTGCAGCAGAGATTTTGGCCCACTCCTCCATACAGATCTTCTCCAGATCTTTCAGGTTTCGGGGCTGTTGCTGGAGAACATTGAGTTTCAGCTCCCTCCAAAGATTTTCTATCGGGTTTAGGTTTGGAGACTGGCTAGGCCACTCCAGGACCTTGAAATGCCTCTTATGGAGCCACTCCTTAGTTGGCCTGGCTGTGTGTTTCAGGCGATTGTGATGCTGGAAGACCCAGCCACAACCCATCTTCAATGCTCTTACTGAGTGAAGAATGTTGGACAAAATCTTGTGATACATGATCCCATCTATCTTCACTTCAATACGGTGCAGTCGTCATGTCACCTTTGCAGAAAAGAACCCCCAAAGTATGATGTTTCCCAACAATACTTCACAGTTGGAACAATGTTCTTGGGGTTGTACTCAACCTTCTTCCTTCAAAGATGATCCAGATGTTTATTGGGGATCTTCAAATGGGACTGGACACGTGCTGACGTGAGCCTTGCGTGCCCAGCAAAATTTTAACACATGACAGCGTAGTGTTTTACCAATGGTAATGTTTGAGACTGATCCCAGCTCTTTTAAGGACATTGACCAGGTCCTCCAGTGTAGTTCTGGGCTGATCCTCGACCTTTCTCAGAATCATCCTTACCCCACAATGCGAGATCTTGCACGGAGCCTCAGACCGAGGAAGATTGACAGTCATTTTGTGTTTCTTCCATTATCTAATAATTGTGCCAACAGATGTTGCCTTCTCACCAAGCTGCTTGCCTATTGTCTTGTAGCCTATCCCAGCCTTGAGCAGGTCTAAAATTTTGTCCCTGGTGTCCCTAGACACCTCTTTGTTCTTGGCCATGGTGGAGAGGTTGGAGTGTGATTGAGTGTGTGGACAGGTGTCATTTATACAGATAAGTTCAAACAGGTGCAATACAGGTTAATGAGTACAGAGTAGGAGGCTTCTTAAAGAAAAACTATCAAGTTTGTGAGAGCCAGAATTCTTGCTGGTTGGTAGGTGATCAAATACTTATTTCATGCAATAAATGCAATTTACAGTAACTGTTTAAATATCATACAATGTGATTTTCTGGTTCTTATTTTCATATTTTGTCCATCACAGGTGAAGTGTACCTATGATAAAAATTACAAACCTCTCCATTCTTTATAGGTGGGTAAACTTGCAAAATCAGCAGTGTATGAAATACTTATTTCCCGACTGTACGTCACTGCAGATGTGTAAAGGATTAACTCTACTGTGTTGGTTATAACCAGGATCAGCTCTGCAGCAGTGCTGCCAGAACTAGGAGAGGACAAATGCGGCTGTAAATGTTTGTAAGGAGTTAGAAGGGAAAGTAAAACAGGCTCATAAATCACAACATTCCTTTAATAAGTTCCTTTATGTACCCTTGTCAAGGTAAGGACTGGACATCATGACCCGAGAGAGGGGGTGGGGGGGTGGGAAGGGGGTGGGGTTCCGGTTCAAATATCTTCATGACTGGAGGGAGGGAGGAGTGGTCTGATGGCTGCATCTTTCTGCTCCCGATTGTAATCTCATTCCTATCAGTAAACCCTCACTCAGGTATACTCTGCAGGCAGTCTTGGAGCTGTCCTTGATCTGGCTCCTGAGCTGTGTGGATGCTGCTCAGTCAAGTGTGAAGCAGCTGCTCCTGCCACCTGACAAGTGTTTGAATCATGGAGGAGAGTGGTGAGGGTGAAGTCAAGGGTGCTGGGGCGGATCGACATCCAGAATCCCGGGGAAAAGCTGGGCGAAGCGGCTATTAGTGCCCCTCACGTGGAGAAAGACATGGTGTGCCACCTAATCTATTCCTTCTTCAGCAGTGCTATTGACCAGTGAATGCAGGTAGTCCTGATTTGGACAGTGGTAAAGACCTTCCTGATCCTGACTGTCCAGAGTTTGACTTTTTCAGATGCCTTTGTCTCTGTCCTGGACTCTGTTCAAATTGTGAGCAACACTGCCACCTGCTGGTGTTTAAGAGCAACACAGCTTATATATTAGACTTCATATACCCATTATCATTCACAGGTCAGTATTTGGTCAGCATCTGTATACCAAGACCAGGAGTGGAACTTACAGAGAGAAAGTATAATTGAAAGACCGACACCTGTTCTGTATTTTGCAGCCGCTCCTGGTTTTGACGTACAAATGCTGATGAAATACTGATCAAAAATACTGATGTGTGAAGATTAAGAATGTTTCCTGATAGACATTTTACAGCTGTTAATATATTTTAGAAGTTGGTCTCTGCTTTTATCAGCTCATTCTGAGGGGAAACTAACATTGCTGTGGTAAATAGAAAGGAAAAAAAATGAGGTGAAGTCCTCCCAATATGACCAGCCTTGTTTACTATATATTGATTCTAAGGCCACATCCGCACGTTCAGTATTTTACCTCAGTAAGTGTAAGCCAAAACCAGGGGACGAAGAATCAGAGGCAAGTAGAATAGAAACACGTCACCTCTTCTGTATTTATCACCCACTCCTGGTTTTGGCGGAGAAATACTGAGGTAAAATACTGACCATATACTGTCATGTGAACATGGCTTAATGCTGGGAATTCCCAGGAACAAATGACCAATGATGCGGGTAACTCCTCCACTTCAGCCAGCGCACTGATGCACATTAGCGCTGCTGCGGCTAAGTAATGGGAGCAATACTCCAGGAGCCCGGATGCTTCACAAGGTTTCACACCGGATCTCACTCTGCCTGCGGACTAGGAATTCTTAACTTCTCAGTCGCATTCTCCCCAAACATCCCCTTGCTCCTTTACAAACATTGACCAGGAATTTGCCAGATTCTGGCAGTCATGAACAACTGTCAGATCATGTTCGTAGTAACTAAAGTGGACAAACTCCTGCAGGACTTTGTGGTTCTGAAACAGGACTTGCAGAAAATTAGAGAACACACAGAGGTGGAGCATAGAATCTCAGAGGGATAGGATACTTAGAGGCCTATGCCGGCTCGGAGTGCAGAATTACAGAAACAAATCATTGCTTCTAGTGAAGGAGAAAACATCAGGATAGTGGGCCTGCCACAGAAAACCGAAGGGGCTCATGCCGTATCCTTCACTGAACACTGGTTGAAGGATTTGTTGGCTACAGAAGTGTTCTAGTCGTTCTTTACCGTTAAGCAAGCACATTGAGTTCCCACACAACGAGACCCCTCATGTAGACCTCCTATGGCATTATTGGCCCAACTACTGCATTAATGTGATAGCTATGCCATACTCAGAGCCATCTGCCTGAAGTGTGAGGTCCTGTACAACAACAATTGGGCCTCCTTTAACCCGGATTTCTCAGTTGCTGTCAGAAGACAACATACTCAATTTGCTGAAATCCGTGCCAAGCTGCAAGAGAAGGGGTATAAATACTGTTATTCCCTGCAAAGCTAAGATTCCTCACATCTCCTGTCAATGCACTGGTATGGGATGAAGTTGCCCCTGGGACTCAACATGAGAATGACTGGAGCAGGGTCGGAGGAGGCAGATTCTATTCTGCAGAAAGCCAGTGGCGGCAGAAGTTGGGCGATGTTGTAGGTCCTGGGTTGGAGGTGGAGGTGTTTCTGCGGTGCGCGGCTGCGGGTGCTGGGTTGGATCATCCCAGTGGTGGGATTCAGGAAGATGGCCGCCTCCGCCAGCGCATGCACAGAATGAGATCTTAGCTGAGCCAAGATCCAAATCTGTGCGTGCACCGCTTCCAGAGGCCATTTGTCTGAAGCCCGCTGTCAGGAAACCATTACGTAGAGCGTGCACTCTGCTACTGCCTCATTGCTGACATCCCTCCTTCCAGCCCAGGGCCTGCAGCATTGCCCCACTTCTGCCGCCGTTGGCTTCCTGCAGCAGAGATACAGCCTCCTGTAACCGCACTCCAGCCAACTGCCGGGAAGCTACATTCTGACTATAAGGGTACGTTTCCACGTGCAGTAAACGCTGCGTGTTTGACGCTGCATAGAGACGCAGCGTCAAACACACAGCATCCAGATGTTACAGCATAGTGGAGGGGATTGAATGAAATCCCGTCTCCACTACGCGTGGTAACACGCACAAGGCGGCCCTGCGACTCCGGACATGCGCCGCGTCTTTTAAGATCGCAGCATGTCCGTATACCTTGCGGCGATGCTGCGGCGCCGCAAGGTATAACACAGGGCCCTATGGTGGGTTGCGATGATCCCGGATGTTTGCTATGAACACATCCGGCATCATCGCGTCCCAGAAGGGGGCAGAGCTTAGCGCGGAGCGGGTTTGCTGCTCCGACTAAACCGCCGGCCATCCTGAAGGTGGACACATACCCTAAGGCTGGGTTCCCATTGCGTTATGGGACCGCTTTAAACGGACAGCGTTGCACGGCGAAATTAACGCCGTGCAACGCGGCCGTTAACGCGCCCATTGAAGGCAATGGGAACGCGCTTCACTAGCGCGTGCCATGTTCGGCACGCGCTAGCGACGCGCCGGTGATTCCTGGCGCGCCGCGGACGCTGCTTGCAGCGTCCGAGGCGTGCCCGCGGTCCGTTCCCCGCTCTCGCAGATCTGCGAGAGCGGGGACGTTACCGCGACCCCGACCGCAGCCCCATAGAAAACATTGCGTTAGTGCAATCCGTTTAGCGCTAGCGGATTGCACTAACGCAATGTGACCCTAGCCTTAGACACACCATCATTTTCCTTCCAGATTTGGGTCAGAGGGGGGAAAGTGCGTATTATAGTTTGAAAAATACGATAATTGTTTAAGACTAGTTCATATTGTTTTATTTTATAGTTTGAGGGTTTAAGGGTATGTGCACACGATGCAGATTTAGTGCAGATTTAGTGCAGAACTGCAGCAGATTTTTCTGCAGCAGAAACGCTGCAGAACTGCACTGTGGTTTACAGTACAATGTAAATCAATGTGAAAAAAAAAAAAAGCTGTGCACATGGTGCAGAAAAATCTGCGCAGAAATGCTGCAGATTTCAAAGAAGTGCATGTCACTTTTTTTGTGCAGTTCTGCAGCGTTTCTGCACCCCTCCATTATAGAAATCCACAGTGGTAAAATCTGCACAATAACTGCACAAAAACGCATAAAAAACGCACAAAAGACGCACCTGCGGATTCTGCCAGGAGATGCAGATTTAGTGCAGAAAATTCTGCACCACATTTCCTACGTGTGCACATTGCCTAAATACTGTACTATTCTATTTACCAACTTGAAAAAGGACATGTCTAATGATGTAATAAAACTGTTCCATGTATATATAAAAAAGTATTAAAAATGTTGATACATAATGATTAGGATGAGACTATACTTAGAAAATCATGCTTTGTAATATCATCCTACCAAGTTCCCATCCTGAATCCCCGAACAAATGTAACCAAAAACACAAGTAACACCATATGCATCTTTAAAAATGTATAACCGGTTTCCCCAAATCGTCTTGCGACACATCAAATTAAAGCTTGTACAATACGGAACAAAATGGTGCCTCTTCAAGTATTCATCTTAATTCTAGCCCGAGATATTATGATAAATGTAAAGTCATACAAGGCCAAAATTCAGGCTTTAAAAACTTTGGAAAAATATAAAATGTTAAAAATTTAAAGGGAATCTGTCACCCCAGAAATCGTAAACGAGCCAAGGCCACCGGCATCAGGGGCTTATCTACAGCATTCTGTAATGTTGTATATAAGCCCCTAATGTATACTGAAAAGTAAGAAAAACAGGTTATATTATACTCACCCAGGGCGGTCCCGGTTCGTTTGGGGTCCGATGGGCATCGCGGTCCGGGCCTGGTGCCTCCTATCTTCATACGATGATGTCCTCTTCTTTGCTTCTTGCCGCATGCGTACTTTGTCTGCCCTGTTGAGGGCAGAGCAAAGTACTGCAGTGCGCAGGTGCCGGGCCTGCGCCGGAAGACAAAAAGTGGACGTCATTGTATGAAGATGGTTGGCGCCGGACCGGACCGCGAAGCCCATCGGACCGGACTGCAGCGAGACCACCCCTGGGTGAGTAGAATATAACCTGTTTTTCTTACCTTTCAGGATACATTGGGGGCTTATCTACAGCATTCCAGAATGCTGTAGATAAGCCCCTGATGCCGGTGGCCTTAGGTCATGTAAGATTTTTGGGGTGACAGATTCCCTTTAATTCACTAAAACAGCACTTCAAAAAAATACCAAAGAAAAAAAAATATCCTAAGATATCAGCTAAAAAAAATATTCACATTTGGATCACTCGAAATGTAATGACCACGAGGGACTTACGGGACCCTGTTCCAACACTGCTTTCAACAATATTTGCACCCATGATGCAGCTGGTTGAAAAGTGTGATGCTAGGCAGGGATGCCCCCTACTCACACCCCCATAGAGGACACTTGGCCTGCCGCTATTAGCAGTACACTAATGTTCCAACCCATAAATCGTAACATCTCATTTATGGAAAAAACATGAATCTCTCTGGAATAGAGATCGGCTTTCAGATACCAAGGTATCATGTTACTCCACCTTCTATGACCAGCATATCCATATAGGTGACGTATCCCTTTATCTTCAACATATTACACAGCACTCTAGCCATCCGCACCAATAATGAATTGCACACAGCGGTCTCCCTTGCGTGTTAGGATTGAAACAGCACATTAATACAATAATGTGTCATACACAATAGGGCATTAGTTATCAATATGGTTTACAATGTACACAGTGGTGCACTTTACAAAGGAGCCCGTCATTTCATTCATGTAACCCAAAACAGGGTCAGCAGGAATCGGCACCTGGCTGCACAATGTTTAGCCGTTTAACGATGGCCTGGGACTATAAACCAAGGCAGGATATAGCTGGGGACATCTTTCAGCTGTCCTATTAGTTGATTACTTTGTGCCAAAATTATGAAGCTCCTCGCCAACTATTACTTCATGCTCCATTTTCCAATAACCACACCCCTCTGCTGGACAAGTCAAAGAAAATGTCAAAAAACACTGTATATATACGGTGTTGGTGCAAAATCCACACTGTGGATATATACAGTGTTGGTGCAAAAAACACACGGTGTACACTACCGTTCCAAAGTTTAGGGTAACTTAGAAATGTCCTTATTTTTGAAAAAAAAAGCACAGTTTTTTCCAATGAAGCAAACGTTAAATGATTCAGAAATACACTCTATACATTGTTAATGTGGTAAATGACAATTCTAGCTGCAAACATCTGGTTTGTAATGCAATATCTTCATAGGTGTATAGAGGCCCATTTCCAACAACCATCACTAGTGTTCTTATGGTACTTTGTGTTTGCCAACTATGTAAGAAGGCTAATGGATGGTTAGAATACCCTTGAAAACCCTTGTGCAAGTATGTTAGCACAGCTGAAAACAGTTTGGCTGATTAGAGAACCTATAAACCTGACCTTCCTCTGAGTTAGTTGAGAATCTGGAGCATTACATTTGTTGGTTCCATTAAATTCTCAAAATGGCCAGAAAAAAAGAACTTTCATGTGAAACTCGACAGTCTATTCTTGTTCTTAGAAACTAAGGCTATTCCATGGGAGCAATTGCCAAGAAACTGAAGATTTCCTACAACGGTGTGTACTACTCCCTTCAGAGGAGAGCACAAACAGGCTCTAACCAGAGTAGAAAGAGAAGTGGGAGGCCCCGCTGCACAACTGAGCAACAAGACAAGTACATTAGAGTCTGTAGTTTAAGAAATCAATGCCTAACAGGTCCTCAACTGGCAGCTTCATTAAATAGTACACGCAAAACGCCAGTGTCAACGTCTACAGTGAAGAGGCGACTCCGGGATGCTGGCCTTTAGGGCAGAGTGGCAAAGAAAAAGCCACATCTGAGACAGGCTAATAAAAGGAAAAGATTAATATGAGCAAAAGAACACAGACATTGGACAGAGGAAGATTGCAAAAAAGGGTTATGGATAGACGAATCCAAGTTTGAGGTGTTTGGATCACACAGAAGAACATTTGTGAGACGCAGAACAACTGAAAAGATGCTGGAAGAGTGCCTGACGCCATCTGTCAAGCATGGTGGAGGTAATGTGATGGTCAGGGGTTGCTTTGGTGCTGGTAAAGTGGGAGATTTGTACAAGGTAAAAGGGATTTTGAATAAGGAAGGCTATCACTCCATTTTGCAACGCCATGCCATACCTGGTGGACAGAGCTTGATTGGAGCCAATTTCATCCTACAACAGGACAATGACCCAAAGCACACCTCCAAATTATGCAAGAACTATTTAGGGAAGAAGCAGGTGGCTGGTATTCTATCTGTAATGGAGTGGCCAGCACAGTCCCCAGATCTCAACCCCATTGAGCTGTTGTGGGAGCAGCTTGACCGTACGGTACACAAAAAGTGCCCATCAAGCCAAATCAACTTGTGGGAGGGACTTCTGGAAGCATGGGGTGAAATTTCTCCAGATTACCTCAGCAAATTAACTGCTAGAATGCCAATGGTCTGCAATGCTGTAATTGCTGCAAAGGGAGCATTCTTTGACGAAAGCAAAGTTTGAAGGAGAAAATTATTATTTCAAATAAAAATCTTTTTTTCAAACCTTGTCAATGTCTGAACTAGATTTTCAATTCATTTGGCAACTCATTTGATTAATAAAAGTGTGAGTTTTTCATGGAAAACACAAAATTGTCTGGGTGACTCTTGAAACTTTTGAATGGTAGGGTATATATACAGTGCTGGTGCAAAAACCACACTGTGTATATATGATGTTGGTGCAAAAACCACACTGTGTATATATGATGTTGGTGCAAAAACAACACTGTGTATATATGGTGTTGGTGCAAAAACCACACTGTATATATGGTGATGGTGCAAAAAAAAAAAAAAAAAACTCCACTGTCTTTAGTGAAATTGCATTCAAATCTATTAGCTTGACCCCCAATGTAAAGCTCTTGAGGCGACCATGTAAGATCACTGAAGACTACAAAACCAATACTGGAGAGTGCAGCAATAATATATATCGTGTTCACAAAAGTGATTTTTCATAATCTGCATTGTGACAAATATTTTCATAAAGAAGTTATCCCAAGAACAAAGTTAATTTTAAAGTTGATTTTAATCAATAGATCTTGGAATAACAACAAGTTCCACAATTGTTCCTGTGCCAAGAATCATATAAACGTGCCCCTGCTGTGTACTGTGTAATGGCAGTGTCCCTCCTGGGCAGGGGAAAAAACAAAAGAGGATACAGACATTACAGCAGGGGGTCACAGCAGATCTATTGGTTAGAATGAACTGTGTCTGAGGGAAAACCCCTTTAAGTCACACTTTCTAATAAACACATGATATTCTGTGACTTCCCCAAGTCTTAAGCCCCCGTCTCACATAGCGAGATCGCTAGCGAGATCGCTGCTGAGTCACAAGTTTTGTGACGCAACAGCGATCTCAGTAGCGATCTCGCTGTGTGTGACACGTAGCAGCGACCAGGCCCCTGCTGTGAGATCGCTGGTCATGTCGGAATGGCCTGGACCATTTTTTGATCGTTGAGGTCCCGCTGGGTAACACACATTGCTGTGTTTGACACCTTACCAACGACCTCGTTGACAGGACGTCCCATTGAATCATCATGAAATAGCATCGTTCTACAGGTCGCTACAGTTCGCCGCATCGCTGCTGCGTCGTTGGGGAGATCGCACTGTGTGACATCTCACCAGCGACCACATAGCGACGCAGCAACGATCCCTGACAGGTCGTATCGTTGTCGGGATCGCTTAAGCGTCGCTATGTGTGATGGGGCCTTTACCTTTTGGTTCATAATTCCTTCTTGTTTAAACCGTGTGTAAAACATGTCCATTGAATAGACCTCACTCCACAGATATCCATAATACTGGGCATCATATCCTCCAGCAAGGTGACCGAATGTAGCAGGCATATTGGTCCCTGAAATACAATGGTTGTTTTAGGTGAATATCATATTATCCCCTTAAAGGGGTTGTCACACTAACATGGTTCATTTTAATTAATAGATTTTAGACTACAATTAAAGGGAACCAGTCACCAGTTTTGTGACATAGCAGCTAAAAATATCACCTTACTCAGCCTCTGAGCTGCATTCCCTAAATCCTTATATAACCCCCTGACTCCCCTTACATACGCCCGAAATACCTTTTTAATTTCCCCCGCGCTTTATGGTAATCTTCTCAGTCCGGTCAAATGGGCATGGTTTCGGGCCTCTACATCACTCCTTTTGGCTGTTGCTCGCCGTCTTACTTCATGGATGACACCTCTTACGCCTTGCGACATCTCGCGCCTGCTCAGGAATATTGCGTTTCACACCTGCACAGCATGCTTTGCTAAACTGCATGTCGCATGCCGATGTGGATTGTTACCCATATCAGGAGGCCGCAAGCAGAAGCCAGGAGGAGGGATACAGAGGCCTAAAACCACACCAATTGGACCAGACTGAGGTGATTACTAGCACGCTCGGGTGGTCTCAGAGTATTTGTAACTGCTCAGAGATTTCGTTTTCATTGCCGTAGCTGAATAATTTACAGCTACTAGCCTGCTTGATTACACGTGGGGATTCCCTAGAAACCAGGCAACCCCCACATGTACTCAGCCTGGCTAATAGCTGTAAATCATTCAGCTGCCGCATGAAAACTAAATGTCTGAGCAGTCATAAATACTCGGAGATCACCCGAGCGTGCTCGGGAAAACCCAAGCAACAAGTACACTCACTCATCACTAATGATTACCATACAGCACGGGAGAAATTAAAAAAAAGTATTCGGGAGTATACAAGGGGAATCAGGGGTTTATGGAATGCAGTGCAGACACTGAATAAGGTGATATTTTTAGCTGCTATGTCACAAAACTGGTGACAGGTTCCCTTTAAAGGGAACCTGTCACCCCCAAAATGGAAGTTGAGCTAAGCCCACCGTCATCAGGGGCTTATCTACAGCATTCTGGAATGCTGTAGATAAGCCCCCAATGTATCCTGAAAGATGAGAAAAAGAGGTCAGATTATACTAACCCAGGGGCGAACCCGCTGCGGTGCAATGGGCGTCGCGGTTCGGGGCCTCCCATCTTCATAGGATGACATCCTCTTCTGGTCTTCAGGTTGCGGCTCCGACGCAGGCGTACTTTGTCTGCCCTGTTGAGGGCAGAGCAAAGTACTGCAGTGCGCAGGCACCGGACCTCTCTGACCTTTCCCAGCACCTGCGCACTGCAGTACTTTGCTCTGCCCTCAACAGGACAAAGTACACATGCGCTGGAGCCACGGCGTGAAGACAAGAAGAGGACGTGATCGTAAGAAGATGGGAGGCCCCGGACCGTGACACCCACCGCAGCGGGTTCGCCCCTGGGTGAGTATAATCTAACCTCTTTTTCTCCTCTTTCAGGATACATCGGGTGCTTATCTACAGTATTCCAGAATGCTATAGATAACCCCTGATACCAGTGGACTTAGCTCACCTTCCATTTTGGGGGTGACAGGTTCCCTTTAAGCTGCACAACTGAAAGTAAAAAATAAAATAAAATGTCTCTGTGCCACGATAATCTTATACCTGTGCTCCTGCTGTGTACTGTGTAATGGCCGTGTCTGAATGTACAAGGACAGGTCTGATCATGCCACAGCTCCAGGGCAGGGGAGGACGCAAAAGAGAGGATACAGACAGGACAGCACGGAATCAGAGATGTTATACCTCAGCAAAAGTAATTTTGTAAACAAACAGGGAAAGATTTTATCTCACAAAAAGAATCATCTGTGATCCAGTGCTGTAATGTCTGTATACGCTCTTTTGCTTTCTCCCCTGTCCAGGAACTATGATATGATCAGACATGTTCCTGTTCTGTCAGACACAGCCATTACACCTCAACTACTACACCTCAATTACTTATCAGTTTATTTGTTTCAAAGAAAAAATAGTAGCATACAGAGCCCAAATCACGAGGGTTCTGTCACTATCAAAATATCTCTGGACCTACTGTAACTAAGTCATCGGTTTCTTAAAATGGTGTCAAGAGACTTCTATACATACATATACAGTTAAATGTAAAAGTTTGGGCACACCTGGTGTGGTAAGCTATGTGGGTATCATTTTTGTGTATATTTCTATTTTACTTATTTTCATGGTGTTCTCTTGTACAAGGAGTTATTTGATAATTGATGAATGGTTGTTGCTGCCATCTGATATCAGCCTCCAAAGTACTGTATTGTTTGCTAATATGCTAATGACATATTGACCTAGCTTGTTGAAACAATGAGCCCCTGAGACCTTCCCCCTCCTGACCTGTGAATGAGGAGGGAGACTTGTAAAATATCAGGGAGGTGAGACACAGATCAGTCCTGTGTGGAATGATGATGTGTTCACAGCATCTCAGAGAGAAAGAAGAGTATGTGGACTATGTTATCCTCTATCTGCTGGATTGTTTGACTTTTATTCTGTTACTGAACTGCATTTGTGTTCTGGACTATTTTATCTTTTGTGTGGTGGATCATATACAGTGGGGCAAAAAAGTATTTAGTCAGTCAGCAATAGTGCAAGTTCCACCACTTAAAAAGATGAGAGGCGTCTGTAATTTACATCATAGGTAGACCTCAACTATGGGAGACAAACTGAGAAAAAAAAAATCCAGAAAATCACATTGTCTGTTTGTTTCTGACCAAATACTTATTTTCCATCATAATATGCAAATAAAATGTTAAAAAAACAATCAAGATTTCTGGCTCTCACAGACCTGTAACTTCTTCTTTAAGAGTCTCCTCTTTCCTCCACTCATTACCTGTAGTAATGGCACCTGTTTAAACTTGTTATCAGTATAAAAAGACACCTGTGCACACCCTCAAACAGTCTGACTCCAAACTCCACTATGGTGAAGACCAAAGAGCTGTCAAAGGACACCAGAAACAAAATTGTAGCCCTGCACCAGGCTGGGAAGACTGAATCTGCAATAGCCAACCAGCTTGGAGTGAAGAAATCAACAGTGGGAGCAATAATTAGAAAATGGAAGACATACAAGACCACTGATAATCTCCCTCGATCTGGGGCTCCACGCAAAATCCCACCCCGTGGGGTCAGAATGATCACAAGAACGGTGAGCAAAAATCCCAGAACCACGCGGGGGGACCTAGTGAATAAACTGCAGAGAGCTGGGACCAATGTAACAAGGCCTACCATAAGTAACACACTACGCCACCATGGACTCAGATCCTGCAGTGCCAGACGTGTCCCACTGCTTAAGCCAGTACATGTCCGGGCCCGTTTGAAGTTTGCTAGAGAGCATTTGGATGATCCAGAGGAGTTTTGGGAGAATGTCCTATGGTCTGATGAAACCAAACTGGAACTGTTTGGTAGAAACACAACTTGTCATGTTTGGAGGAAAAAGAATACTGAGTTGCATCCATCAAACACCATACCTACTGTAAAGCATGGTGGTGGAAACATCATGCTTTGGGGCTGTTTCTCTGCAAAGGGGCCAGGACGACTGATCCGGGTACATGAAAGAATGAATGGGGCCATGTATCGTGAGATTTTGAGTGCAAACCTCCTTCCATCAGCAGGGGCATTGAAGATGAAACGTGGCTGGGTCTTTCAACATGACAATGATCCAAAGCACACCGCCACGGCAACGAAGGAGTGGCTTCGTAAGAAGCATTTCAAGGTCCTGGAGTGGCCTAGCCAGTCTCCAGATCTCAACCCTATAGAAAACCTTTGGAGGGAGTTGAAAGTCCGTGTTGCCAAGCGAAAAGCCAAAAACATCACTGCTCTAGAGGAGATCTGCATGGAGGAATGGGCCAACATACCAACAACAGTGTGTGGCAACCTTGTGAAGACTTACAGAAAACGTTTGACCTCTGTCATTGCCAACAAAGGATATATTACAAAGTATTGAGATGAAATTTTGTTTCAGACCAAATACTTATTTTCCACCATAATATGCAAATAAAATGTTAAAAAAACAGACAATGTGATTTTCTGGATTTTTTTTTCCTCAGTATGTCTCCCATAGTTGAGGTCTACCTATGATGTAAATTACAGATGCCTCTCATCTTTTTAAGTGGTGGAACTTGCACTATTGCTGACTGACTAAATACTTTTTTGCCCCACTGTATGGACCTTTCGTATTTTTGGCTAAATAAAGGTCTTGGGATTGTTCACTCTTCACTGGCTCTGTTGATTGTGTGGTACCCGAGAAGGACTCCGTGACAACTGGTGGCAGCGGTGGGATCAGCAGAGCGTAACCTAATGGAGAACCACCCACAGAGTGAGCACAGAAATTGGACTGTATCCAGTTTACAGGAGAGAGACAGAGACCTGGGACTGAACTACCAGGGAATGACTAAAGAGGCTTTAATTGACCTACTGGTGTGTACTAGCCCGGCCACCTCCTCCCATATGTCTGAAGGACGAGCACTAGAGACAAGGACTCCCACCCCAAAAAGCCAGTGTGTGGTGTGGTACGAAGAAGAGATGGCGGTTCTGGGCCCAGGCGTCTCTCAGGAGTACAAGGAGGAGGCTGCCCGCCGGGCACAGCGGAGACAAGAAGCAATGGAGCTTCAAAGAGGGTGTAATGCAATGTGGAGTGTAAACCCAACGATCTGGGAGCCTGCACGGATCACCCGTTTTAAGTTTAAGCCATTTGATGAGGCTTACGGAGATGTGGAGGGGTTCTTCAAGGACTTCGAGCAGCAGTGTGCTGTGATGGAGGTGCCCCACTGACTGGATGCGTTTGTTAGTGGGACTCCTGAACGGTAGCCTTGGCGGAGGCTAACCAAACCATTGACTCACAGCGGAATCGGGATAATAGTATTGTAAAGCAGACTATCCTAGATTACCATGCTATCACCCCAGACTCATATAGGGTCAAGTTCCGAGACCTCCCATGCACAACGGGGGGATCGTTTAGGATGTATGCACATAAGATGTGCCAGGCATGTCAGAGATGGCTGGAAGCAGAAAACGCCTTTACTGTGGAAGAGGTTATACAGGCGTTCCTTATAGAACAATTTCTTGCCAAGTGCCCCACAGAGGTACGGGAATGGGTCAGGGAGCGCACGCCGTGCACCATGGATAGAGCTGCAGCTCTAGCAGATGAAGCCCTTACTATCCGACCGCAATGGAGGAGGCTTCTGGACAATGAACCACGGCCTTCTACCGCACCCCGACCTCCTCAGATTATATCTGTCCATCCACTTAGTCGCAAGCCGATGACAATCACGCCTCACAATCCTGGGCCCCAACAGTTCCGACCACGACCTGGGTGTATCACAGAGAGATGTTATGGGTGTGGGCAACCTGGACATTTGCAGTCTGGCTGTCCCTTAAGGATTCGGAGGGAGCCCCACCTCGTCTAGTAATTGATGAGCCGCTGTCCTCCATTCCCTCTGCTCTGACCCCACTGCTTGCCACTAGTTGTCACGGGGTCCTTCTCTGGTACCACCCAATCAACAGAGCCAGCAAAGAGTGAACAATCCCAAGACCTTTATTTAGGCAAAAATACGAAAGGTCCATATACGATCCACCACACAAAGGATAAAATAGTCCAGAACATGAATGCAGTTCAGTAACAGGATAAAAGTCCAACAATCCAGCAGACAGAGGATAGCATAGTCCATATACTCTTCTTTCTCTCTGAGATGTTGTGAACACATCATTCCACACAGGACTGATCTGTGTCTCACCTCCCTGATATTTTAAAAATCTCCCTCCTCTTTCACAGGTCAGGAGGGGGAAGGTCTCAGGGGCTCATTGTTTCAACAAGCTAGGGTAACATGTCATTAGCAAACAAAGTACTGTGGGGGCTGACATCAGATGGCAGCAACAGCCATTCATCAATTAGCAATTAACTCGTTGTACAAGAGAACACCATGAAAATAAGTAAAATAGAAATATACACAAAAATGATACCCGCATAGCATATCACACCTGGTCAATGGTGAAAATTACTGTTAGTGTGAACAGTTAAACAAGTTGACGATGAAACGATCTCTAAAAGGCCCAAGGTTAAAGATGACACGTCTCCTTTCTATTTTAGGGGAAAAAAATAATAATAATAAAAAAAAAAAAAATTATATATATATATATATATATATATATATATATATATATATATATATATATATATATATACACACACACACACACACACTATACATATATACAATACAGACCAAAAGTTTGGACACACCTTCCCATTTAAAGATTTTTCTGTATTTTCATGACTATGAAAATTGTACATTCACACTGAAGGCATCAAAACTATGAATTAACACATGTGGAATCATATGCTTAACAAAAAAGTGTGAAACAACTGAAAATGTCTTATATTCTAGGTTCTTCAAAGTAGCACCTTTTGCTTTGATGGCTGCTTTGGCCACTCTTGGCATTCTCTTGATGAGCTTCAAGAGATAGTCAATGGAAATGGTCTTCCAACAATTTTGAAGGAGTTCCCAGGGATGCTTAGCACTTGTTGGCCCTTTTGCCTTCACTCTGCGGTCCAGCTCACCCCAAACCATCTCGATTGGGTTCAGGTCTGGTGACTGGAGGCCAGGTCATCTGGCGTTGCACCCCATCACTCTCCTTCTTGATCAAATAGCCCTTACACAGCCTGGAGGTGTGTTTGGGGTCATTGTCCTGTTGAAAAATAAATGATGGTCCAGCTAAACGCAAACCGGATGGAATAGCATGCCACTGCAAGATGCTGTGGTAGCCATGCTGATTCAGTATGCCTTCAATTTTGAATAAATTCCCAACAGTGTCACCAGCAAAGCACCCCCACACCATCACACCTCCTCTTCCATGCTTCGCGGTGGGAACCAGGCATGTAGAGTCCATCCGTTCACCTTTTCTGCGTCGCACAAAGACACGGTGGTTGGAACCAAAGATCTCAAATTAGGATTCATCAGACCAAAGCACAGATTTCCACTGGTCTAATGTCCATTCCTTGTGTTCTTTAGCCCAAACAAGTCTCTTCTGCTTGTTGCCTGTCCTTAGCAGTGGTTTCCTAGCAGCTATTTTACCATGAAGGCCTGCTGCACAAAGTCCTACTCTTAACAGTTGTTGTAGAGATGTGTCTGCTGCTAGAACTCTGAGGCATTGACCTGGTCTCTAATCTGAGCTGCTGTTAACCTGCAATTTCTGAGGCTGGTGACTCAGATAAACTTATCCTCAGAAGCAGAGGTGACTCTTGGTCTTCCTTTCCTGGGGCGGTCCTCATGTGAGCCAGTTTCTCTGTAGCGCTTGATGGTTTCTGCAACTGTACTTGGGGACACTTTCAAAGTTTTCCCAATTTTTTGACTGACTGACCATTTCTTTAAGTAATGATGGCCACTCCTTTTTCTTTACTTAGCTGCTTTTTTCTTGCCATAGTACAAATTCTAAAAATCTATTCAGTAGGACTATCAGCTGTGTATCCACCAGACTTCTGCTCAACACAACTGATGGTCCCAGCCCTATTTATAAGGCAAGAAATCCCACTTATTAAACCTGACAAGGCACACCTGTGAAGTGGAGACCATTCCCGGTGACTACCTCTTGAATCTCATCAAGAGAATGCCAAGAGTGTGCAAAGCAGTCATCAAAGCAAAAGGTCTCTACTTTGAAGAACCTAGAATATGACATATTTTTAGTTGTTTCACACTTTTCTGTTATGTATATATTTCCACATGTGTAAATTCATAGTTTTGATGCCTTCAGTGTGAATTTACAATTTTCATGGTCATGAAAATACAGAAAAATCTTTAAATGGGAAGGTGTGTCCAAACTTTTGGTCTGTACTGACACACACACACACACGTGCATATACATACAATCTTTTTTCCCACATTTTAAAAAGTACAAAAAGGAAAAATGGTAGATTTAAAAGTTCGGTTTAGAGCTTTGGTGAGCACTTTGAACCCACATGTGCTTCACAGAATTTTGTAACGTTGAGCAGTGATAATAAAAAAAATAAGAAAATGGACCATACAATTTGTTGTGCAATTTCTCCCGAGTAGGCAGATACCCTATATGTGGTGGAGAACTACTGTTTGGGCGCACGACATGGCTTGGGAAGGAAAGGAGCGCAATTTTAACTGGAATAGATTGTGGATGCCATGTCACATTTGAAGAGCCCCCGATATGTCAAAACAGCAGAAAGCCCCACAAGTGACCCTATTTTAGAAACTACACCACTTGAGAAATTCATCCAGGGGTGCAGTGAGCAGTTTTAACCATGAGGCGATTTACAGAAGTAAATGAAAACATTACCATTTTTTCCACTAAAATGTTGCTTTAAGTTTTTCGCTTTCAAAAAGGATAATAGGAGAAACTAAACCGGTGTCACAAATTACGTTTGAGGCACAGTGCAAACCTCAGACGGGAAGGAACGCCATATTGGAGCGCAGATGTTGCTGGAATTGTTTGAAGGGGCCATGTCACATTGGCAGAGCCCTTGAGGTGCCAGACCAATGGAACTCCCCATCAGTGACCCAATTTTACATACTATAATCCTCAATCATCCATTTAGGGTTGCAGTGACCGCATTGACACCACATGTGCCTCGTAGAAATTTATACCATTGGGCAGCGAAGAAAGAATAAAATTAAATTTTTACCACTAAAATGTTGTTTTAGCCACAAATTGTTTATCCACAATAAACAGCAGTGGAGGTTGCTGAGTGAAAATTGCAAACTGCCATTATAGAGCCCAGTACATTGAAGGGCCTGAACATTTTAGTGCCCACATTGTGCCCAGCTCATGCTTCTGAAGACACAAACCCATAAATTAAGCGGGCTCTCATCGCTATAGAAATGCCAAACATGTGGGCGCTAAATGTGGTTTAGGCACACTGTGGTGCTCAGAAGGGAGGGGGGCATTTGGATTTGGAACGCAGAATTTGCTGGATTTCTTATGGGGTGGGAGGGGTGTGTGAAAAGCCATTTAAATTTTCCAGAGCCTTTGTGCTACCAGTAAACAGATAACGGACCTGAGAGGGCTTTTTTGTGGATTGAGTTGAAGCTTTTATTGGGAACATTTTACAGAACATTTTGGATCACATTTATCCTACGCTCTACGCTGAGCACTTACACTGGGGTTTCCATCTGTGAACAAAACTGTGGTCCGACCAAGCTTTTATGCACGCTTAAAAAAAAGACGAACACTGCCGGATCATAGGCCAGACAGCGTCCAGAGCGCCTCCATCTGTATCTAGAATTTGTTTTACTTATTTTTTACGCTGTTCCTCATGCGATATATGTGATTAGACTACATTCTTCGGGTTGGCGAGATTACAGATTTATGTAGTTTTTTTTTCTGTTTGCTTGCTATCACACACTAAAATACGCTTTTTTTTGCAGCTCTATATTTTGAATTATAATGTTTCTATATTTCTGCCAGAGTCATGTTAGAGCTCGATTTTTTGCGAGACAAGTTGAAGGTTTTATTGGCACCATTTTCGGACACATTTTTTGATCGCTTTCTATTCCAATTATTGGGAGGTAGAATGAACTAAAACAGCAATTAAGGAATAATTTTTTGTTTTGATGAGGCTACTTTATTTTTGAGGTCCATACAATTAGAGCGATACCACGTTTAGATCATGATTTTATGTTTTGCCACTTTTTCACAAAATCTATTTTATAGAAAAAGATTGCTTTGCATTGCTGTATTTTGAGAGCTCTAACTTATTTTTCCACTGACAGAGCCGTATGGCGACTTATTTTTGTGCATGACAAGATGCCGTTTTCAGAGATACCATTTTTGTTTACATTTGTCTTTTTTACCACGTTTTATTCCACTTTTTGTTCGGTGGCATGATGAAACAATCGTTTTTTTTTTACATTTTTTATGATGTTTACTGCAGGAGTTAACTATTGTGAGTTTTATAGATTAGGTTGTTATGGACACGAAACCAAGTTCTCTTAGTTTTTAAAAAATATTTTTACAATTTTTTAAATAACTTTGTTATCTAGTCCAACTATGGGACTTTAGCTTTTATCACTCTGATCACAGGTATATAATGTATTGCAATGTAAAAGCACTTTAATGCTTTATACCTGCCAGTGTTACACTGATGATCAGGCCCCCTGCCTCTCCCAGTCTGTTAAAGGTTACAATTGATACCAATCGTGGCATTTAGGGGGTTAAACAGCCTGGAGCAGTACGGACACCTGTCCTGGCTGTGACAGCCGGGGCTCGGCTTGCGCGTAAGCTGAGCTCCCAGGCGATTGTGCAGGCACAGCTCCTGTGCAGCGCACGTTCGTCCATAAGTCATCGGTTGGCAACCTTTATCCAACCATGACGTATAGGTATGTCATATGTCGTTAAGGGGTTAATGCAGTTTCGCTGTGCGTTTGCTCTATGGCATAATTTTTACATAAATTATAAAATAATGTAAGAGGAAGAGGTTTTACGCCACTCACCTGGTGTTGCAGGAATGCCAAGAATCTCTTTACATAAGTTGCTATATTCATTAACAGGGTCTACATTTCTCTGTGTGTGAAGCGCTTGGTCTATTTTTGCTAGCACAATCTGACGAAGATTCAGAACACCTGCAAGATATGGGAGACTCCATAACTGACAGCATAGAAAGAAAATTGATAAAGTAACATACAATAACTGCAATTGTAGCCAGAGCAGGGATGGTTCTGAAATGCCAAACCTCTTCATCACCAATATGACCAGCATACACAAGGAGGAATGGTTCTGGCCATTTCGATTTTGTATGACATGCACTAAATTAAGTTCATCACCCCAAGATAGATTTTAAATGAGCCATACTGTGACATAGGAGATTTTGTCCCTATGAAAGTCATACTAGCACTATACCTTTTAGTGTTACAGTACGCGAGAAAATATTGTTTAAAGGTTTAAGCTAGTGAGATGGCTTTGGTGCACCTTTGGCATAATCAAGTAGTTGGTGTCCATTAGACCACTTTGATTTGCATGTTGGGTGCTTTGCCCACTTCTGATTGACACTCCTTGTTTCTCATAGTGAGCCCTATTTAAAGTCAGCTGGCGTCTGTGCGCATAGACACTGCCTGTGCCCATTCTGCACCCCAGTTCCTCTCTGCCGACATCTCTTACTACACTGATACACACGCCCCGACCACAGGTATGGCAGCTGACTTTACATACTGCTTGCTTCGGGTAGAGTGCTCTTAATCAGAAACAGGGGGAAGCCCCAAACATTAAAAAAGGGGGGAAACTAACTGTGCACTGAACTCTTGGCCACACCAAGCGTGCACCACTGCATCCTCATTTGAAGTTTTATTTTCCTCAGTGTACCAGTAACAGGTACAACGCTAACATGAATTTTATATGGTTCAAGCATTGACTATACCATAACCTAAGTTAAATTAAGGCATGCTATAGTTTTAAATCCGTACAAAACCTACACGAAACAAAGACCGGTGTCCACTGGTTGGGACCCAGTCTTTTCGTCTGACCTTATTCACTCACTGAGGTCAACTCTGACACATGGTAAGGTTTTTAACATTAGACATCGTAGGACCGTCCCGATCAGTCACCTTGTTTTAGATGTTGTAAGGGTATTCCTAATAAATATTGCCATATCTCAAAAATGGTTAAATCGGAGTTGTATCTCGTTTAAAAAATTCCTCGTTTAGCTGGTCCAAATAAACGGATATGATTTCATTTCTGGCCTAATAACGGTCTCTGCTATAGTGATAGGTTTATATTTAGGCCACGATCACATGCTCAGTATTTGGTCAGTATTTTACATCAATATCCGTAAGCCAAAACCAGGAGTGGGTGATAAATACAGAAGTGGTGACGTGTTTCTATTATACTTTTCCTGACTCTTCCACTTCTGGTTTTGGCTTTTAATTACGGATGTAAAATACTGACTAAATACTGAGTGTGTGAACGTGAACTTAGAACTACAGTATAGTACTGATGAAGAACTGCAAGCAAAAACCATACAGGTCTGAAACATCAGCTACGTTGTGGTTTTCCAAGTAAATTGCGGATTTGATGCATTTATACATACCAAAATGTTTTAGAACTTACGAGTGTGATTGCCCGCCTAGAAAAGCGGACTAATTCCATGTTTGTATATACAAATAATCCCACATGAATACTTATCGCGGATCTTAGATTTGGGTATAATAGCGCTGTGTAATACATAATCACATCACTGACCAGACAATGATATCTTGGGATTTTTATAAGGATACCTGTGTTTGCCAGACGTGATTTCATGAGCTTCTCCAAAGTGTCATCAGGAATGGGGCTTCCAGTCTTGTGATGCTTTGACATGCGCTGTAGAGATTCCCTCTCCCATACCCAATTCTCCAACATCTGGGAAGGCGCTTCAACAAAATCTCTTTCCACGTGGGTTCCACTGAACATTGCGAAATCTGCCTGTGGCATGTAGACTGGTTTAAGGTGCAGCTTGACAAACAGGTATGTCAAACACGAAGAACCAGGTGGCACCTACCTCAGCACAGATCTGATGCATTACATGTCCAAATTCATGGAAGTAGGTCTCTACTTCATCGTGCTGCAGAAGCGATGGTGCATCCAGGGTTGGTTTGGTGAAGTTGGCAACCATAGCGGCAACAGATATCTGTCTGCTTCCATCTGATAGAAGACACCCAGGCTGTAATCCAAAACAAGCTGCGTGGGAATACTTCCCTTCCCTAAAATAGCAGAGAACATTTTTTTTTAAAACAATAAAAAGTGTAATCTGAGTGACAAAGGTTATGAAAACCATGGTGTAGTGCAGGGATGTGCAACCTTTTCTAGTCCCAGAGACACATTGCCATGTTACATCACTCCCAAGAGCAGAAATAAAACTTACCAAAATAATATGCCATAAATGCCTGCTAGATAGTCGCCCATAAAAGTGGAACCTCTGCCTATGGGAATAATAGGAGTTCCCTCCACACACATTTAGCACTTAGGATAGGGGGAAGGCCTTGCACAAATATGGCTCTCCTCATGGGAAACATGTCAAATTACAACGTGGAGATAGGTGGCCATATGTATGAATCATATCTTTCTGAAGTAACAAATGAATCAGGGGACTTGGTTATACTAAAATTCCATTCCACTTTCTTGGTTATGGAAACTAGATACAAACAGCCACACAAAGGCAAGCAATCTGTGACTAGATGGTATGGGGCCACATAGAATGGCATCGCAAACCACTGGGCCACAGATGAAAAGTAAATTATGCCTTACCGAGGATACAAGTCAAGGTAGAATTTCCCAATTAGCTGTCCTGTCTTTACATCTTTCACGGAGTACAAGGACACATCCGGATGCCATATGTGAGCACATTTTTCTTGCTGAAATGTCAGACCCAGCAGTTCTTGGTAAATGGCTAGCAGACCAGCAGTCACAACTTCCATTGGAAAGTATTCCTTGAGAAGGTTCTGATCCACACTGTATGTGGTCTCCTCCACCTGATTCATATAGTATCGCATGTCCCAGGCATTGATCTGCCCATCATACTCAAGTGCTCTCTTTTCACAATCCTTCTTTTTGAGTTCAATCATGACTTCCCTCTCCTTTTCACCCAAAGGCTTTAGTTTTTGGCATAATTCATCTGAAAACAAACATTACATATATCTTAATACAACCCATAGTGTAGCGTAATACATATACATCCTTTAATATAACATAACTAGAAATCAAATGGCTTTATCACATAGTAAGGTTTGGGTTTCAAGCCATTATATTTCAGGTCTTCATGAAGTCTTTTCATCAAGTAATTCCCTAACAAAATTCTCCAAGAGTTGTGCCATTAACAAGCCTGAAAGATCCAGTTTTAAACCGACAGGTCAAGTGGGAATACTACAGTAATATGCAGTCTGTCCTCCTGTCTTTCTCTGCTGTGAGTTCTTCACAAAATGTATCATCACAAATTGCGCTTCAGACTGACACAAAACTGGAAAAGCAGTTACGAGTAGCATCACCACCACTACCACCTACATTACAGCAGCACAAAAGGAAAGCAGTTTCAGCCATCATATTAGTGGGGAGTTAATTATTTCACCATATATACCAGAATCATTTTCAAGTAGTTTAGTAACGCCCTGAACGATGGCCCTTGGCAAAAATAAAAAAAAGGTTCCCCACCCCTGGTCTAGCACAAGCTGCTTTGGTGGCCTCTAGCAGGACAGGAAGCAGAGACATCCCATTCTTTGGTCATCTGACCAATAAGACTTCAGGTGACTGGAACAAGACATCATCGGATATGCTTCTGTGGATACCTCGTAAAAGGCCTCAGCAGTCAAGTGGCCAAAGAACGAAATGTTATTGGCTAGCCAGAAACCATGATAGAGACTTGTGCTGGAGCAAAGTACACGGCGCCTTGCCGACCGCACCCACAACCACAGCGCTTTGCCGACAGCACCCACAACCACAGCGCTTTGCCGACAGCACCCACAACCACGGTGCCTTGCCGACAGCACCCACAACCACGGTGCCTTGGCGACAGCACCCACAGCCACGATGCCTTGCCGACAGCACCCACAGCCACGATGCCTTGCTGACAGCATCCACAACCACAGCGCTTTGCCGACAGCACCCACAACCACGGTGCCTTGCCGACAGCACCCACAGCCACAACGCCTTGCCGACAGCACCAACACCATAGTGCTTTCCAGAGAAACATGCCAAATGAAAAATTCTACCATTCAATAAAAAGTTGTTTGCATAATTGAAAGCTGTTATGGTGTTTTACTTTTCAGACAAAAGATGTTAATGTACAAGTTGCTTTAACAAAACTAAAGCGTATTCAGGTCAAACCCTTCATGAAAGAGTTAATATTGGCCTTCATGACTTGGCCAAATTTGTGAAATCTGACCAATGTCACTTTATGTGGTAATAACTCTGGAACGCTTAAACGGATCCCACTGATACTGAAATTGCTTTTTAGCGACATATTGTACTTCATGTAGGTGGTACAATTTGTTCGATATGAGTATATTTATGAAAATATTGAAAATTTCACAATTTTTAAACTCTGATTTAAGGGCATAAAGATTAAGTCTTTAAGTGATGAGCGAACGTGCTCAGATCAGGTGTTATCCAAGCATGCTCGCGTGCTAACCTAGCATCTTCGGCGTGCTCGAAAAATATGTTCCCCATAGATGCATGTTCAACAGCCGCAACACATGCAGGGATTGCCGATTTACCCTAACATAATTTTCAAGTACGGCGAAGATACTCTGTTAGCACACAAGAATGCTCGGATGACACTATCTGAGCACGTTCACTCATCACTAATAATTATACCACACATTAATAAATAACATTTCCCATAAGTCTACTTTACATCTGCATCATTTTTTGAAACAATTTTTGCTAGGAAGTTAGAGTTCATAGTTGACCAGCAATTTCTCATTTTCTTTCCCCAACAAAATTTACAAAACCATTTTTTTTATGGACATCACATCACATGTGAAGTGACTTTGGGGGCCTACAGGACAGAAAATATGCAAACGTGACACCATTCTAACAACTGCACCCCTCAACGTCCTCGAAACTACATTCAAGAAGTTTATTAACTTTTCATGTGCTTCATAGAAATTATTGGAATGTAGAAGGAAAAATTAACATTTCACTTTTTTTTTAACTTATTTTAGCCCCAAATTTTTTACTTTCATAAGGCTAACCGGAAAAAATTAACCCCAAAATTTGTTGTGTAATTTCTCCCAAGTACGCAGATACCCCATATGTGGGGGGAAAACTACTATTTGGGCACACAATAGGGTTCGGAAGGGAAGGAGCGCCATTTGACTTTTTGAAACCCAAAACAGCTGGATTCAAGATCGGACGCCATGTCCCGTCTGGAAAGCCACTGATGTGCCTAAACAGCGGACACGCCATATATGTGACCTCATTTGGGAAACTAGATCCCTTAAGGATTTTATCCAAGGGTATAGTGAGCATTTTGAGCACACAGATATGACACAGAATTTGATAACATTAGGTCGTCATGTTGAAAAGGTTAATTTTTTTTTTCACACAACTCTTGCTTTAGTCACAAATTTCTGATTTTTTTCACAAATAAACGTAAGTCATATCGAACAAATTTTACCACTAACAAAGTACAATATGTAAAAAAAAAAAAATCTCAGAATCCGTGGGATCCTTTGCAGCGTTCCAGAGTTATTACCACATAAAGTGACACTGGTCAGAAATGTAAAATTTGGCCTGGTCATAAAGGTAAAAACGGATTCGGGGGTGAAAAGGTTACGATATTAGTTACCCTAGTGCTCACACAGCTCTGACAATGTATGCAGGATGCTGTTGTAGTGTGTGCAGTGATTGCAGACAGAACTGGCATGCACAGACACTGGGATGGACGGATAAAGCTCAACGACATAACGCCAGGGGGCCCAATTCCAGAAGATGAAAGTCATATTTTGAAAAGAGCATAACTTTGAATAGCTGTAAATTACAAATATATTTACACATTTCCTGATAAATTAAATGCATCTTTTATGGTGGCACAACCCCTTTAAGAGACCCCATCCTCCAGATGAATTAGGCATCATGAGAAGCCTACACAGAGCACCATAAGTACTTGCCAGTCCCTGCTTCTCAGATGCCTGCCTGCTCACATATATTATATTTTTCAGACTATAAGACGCACCGAACCATAAGACCCATCTAGGTTTTAGAGTAGGAAAATAGGAAACAAAATTGAAGCAAAAAACATGGTCAATTCTGTAGTAATATCCCCCATCTTGGAATGCATGGCCCCCTTGATCCCCATTCCAGTATGCATGGCCCCCTCAATCTCCATTCTACTATGCATGGTCCCCTCAATCCCCACTCTGCTATGCACGGTCCCCTCAACCCACATTCTGCTATGCATGGCCCCCTCAACCAACATTCTGCCATGCATGGCCCCCTCAACCCACATTCTGGTATGCATGGCCCCCTCAATCCCTATTCTGTTATGCATGGTCCCCTCAATCCCCATTCAATAAACCATTCTACTTCCCCTTCCCTGTGCTCCCTCGCAGCGTCCTGTTCCGACACCGGCAGCTGATTTATGCTTGTAAACAGCGCATTGCAGTGACATCATGCGCTGCCCGGTCGATGCAGGAAGCTGGCGGTCGCAACTACTGTGCCCGCTATTAAAGATCAGTGAATATTCACTACTCTCCACTCCCATTGGAGTGGAGAGCAGTGAATATTCATTCCCTTAAGTAGCAGGCACACTTAAGAGCCCAGTTGCTGCATGAAGCCGGTGGCTGCGGCTAACAGTGTGTACGCTATTAAAGATAAATGAATATTCACTGCTCTCCACTCCCATGGGCGTGGAGAACAGTGCATATTCATTTCTCTTTAGCAGAGGGCACAGGTGTTCGCCGCGGCAGCCGGCTCCTGCCTCCTGTGACCCGCTGCTGCTACCCCACCTCCCCATCCAAAGCCAAAATAGGTACAACCGGAATTGAAGACGCACCTCCCATTTTCCTCCACATTTTTAGAGAAAAAAAAGTGCGTCTTATAGTCCCAAAACTACGGTAGCTAACCTGTCAAACATTTTTCTGTCCATGTTTGGGGGACCCAGGCTGTGCATCCTTGCTACAACCAGTAACACAGACTGGCCACGGTCTGTTCATAGCTGTGCACTAGCAAACAATGTCCCACACTGTAGGATGTATTGTGAATCTACAGCACTTGCTCTGTGTCCTAATGATCAGCGGCACAGATCTTGGCCTGTCCTTACTGCCATTTAACAATCTGCAATGCAAGTTATATATACACATGATATATAGCTTTCCATGTAAACTTTAGTAAGGACAACACTATTATTGTTAGTTATAAAGTGTTCTAATGAAATGGAAGAGTTCAGATTCATTTCAAAATATGGGATTCATCTCGTCCCATTGCAGATCAAACTCTATTTTAAAGGAAAAATTGGGACGGGGAGGGGGGCAAGTTTTTATTGCCTTACCTAGAAATCCTGCCACCATTTTGCTGCTCTTTGCCATGTTCATTTCCAATATGAAGTCAGCATGAGTGTCGAACCCAAGTAAACTGCTCTTCTCTTCACGAAGCTTTACTAGTTCTCGAAGAAGATTATTGTTCTCCTATTGAAGTCAATTACAACAATATTACCAAGATGCCAATGTGAAGACTACACTGTCCATGAAGATTAGAGGGGTAGTCCCATCTCCAAGATCCTATCGAAATATGTAGTAGGTGTAATAATAATAGCAATAATAGCAATTAGCTTATCAGAAGAACCTTACTACATTTCTATATTGCCTACTCCATGTGAAGGCCATTGAAGTAGCTTAGGCATCAATGGTTACAACCACTCATATAGTGACAGTAAGTTGCTAGTGGTCGTATCTATGGATACCCAATCTACTGCAATGCCCTGCACATGGGATAAGTGACATAACGAATCAGAATAACTACACATTTCTAATTGGACGTATTTGCTATTATTATTATTACACCTACTGCATACTGGGATATGATTTTGGAGATGGGAATACCCCTTTAAGCAGGAAATGTTCATACCTCCTTGCAGCGAGAGTTGAAAGCCAACTCCAGCTTTTGCCTAGTCTCCGGAACAAAACATTTTTTCATCAAAGGGAAATAATGAGGATATTTTAAGGTGACTTTTAATTTACCATCCTCTGCTTTCTCCAGAGAGTTCAAGAAATCATCAGGAAGGCCTCCTGTAAGTCAGTGAAGCAATATAAATTGAGTGCTACCAAGGAAAGAAAAAAGTCCTTACAGAAAAGCTAAAGAGATTCTACAAAATCTAGTATAAAACCACAGGTAAATTAGGCAAATTGTTCTCTACAAGAACAGATATATAATGATGTCATTTACTTTAGAACATTGATTACCAAGAACTTTTCATAAGTATTCTTAATAGCCCAGTACCTGATGTGTCCATTGCCATAAGCATCTGAAACATGACTATTGTCACTCGGCTTTAGTGTTAAAGTATTAAACATTCAATAGCACTTCTAACATTTTCTCTTTCCTTATACTATCAATACAAATACGACAATTGACGACCAAGCACTCATTAAGCTCTCCCAACTACCCCATACAGATGAACGAAATTGGTTGAGCATTCATGCATTTTTATTGGGAGTGTGAAGAAAGCAGCTGCCAAAAGCTCTGGCAGTGGATCATCTCTTGAAGGACATGCCCATCCGTAATTTCCCCTGACATCTGTCGAGAGAACTGAAAGGCCCCCATACACAGACTATGTACCCATCCAGCTAATATTGGCTTGATCATGATGACATTAGTCTAATGAATATGGGGGACTTTACTTACTAGTGCACCAGAGCTGCTCTTTCCAATGAATCTTGGGATTGGAACTTCCAACAAGTCGAAACAGGACCATAGTGTAGCGACTAAAAGGGACCTAGTAAAACTTGTGCAATGCTCGATGAGGACGTGTTACTTCTATTTTTATTACTAGTCTGTGCTCTTCAAAAAAAATATTTTTTTCCCCCCCGAACACGTTTAATACACTATTGGAATCTTATTCAAACGGTGCGAAAAATCTAAATACTTTCGGATACAAGTTTGCACTCTGGCCAAAATGCATGGAACCAGATCATGAATGTGTCCAGAAGTCGAGTAAAGAAAACGCCCAACCTGTAACAAGCTGTCAGTCATCTGCATGATGACACATACAAGGACAGTGGGCCACTCTTCAGATGCTGGCCTATATCAGATGTAGACACAGAAGTGTCCTCATTGTCTACAGCTGTGATCTATCAAGTTCAGTTAGCTGCAGAGCTCATGCCATTAAACTGCCCTACGCGTTAGTAGAGATGAAGGCGCTGTGCACTGCCAGGCGCTGGTACCGCAGTTTTGCTTCCAAATCCTCTGACAAAATGTGGGCACTGTAGAAACGATCCCTCCTTTCATTGTGTGCAGTCACATTACATTGGCTGAATTGTGAATGATGCATTTCTGATCATTTTATACACACTTGGGACTCACCTAGTTCCTCCCTGGAAAACATTAGAAATGTAATATCTTCATTCAAATTTTTACTGAAATCAATGGATAGTGTACTAATCTTTTTTTTAATGTCCTTAATTTTCTGAAAAAAAAAAAAAATTAAAAATAAAGTGGTGAGAAAAACATTTTTTACTGAGACATCTGCCATGTTATAAACATTTTATGCTTAATTTGATTTTTTGTATTTTAGTGTTCCCCTGCATTATTTAATTCCTTAATGACCACATATTTACAGCGTGTGGTTACAGCAGATATATAGAGCAGGCTCAGGAACTGACCCCGCATCATCCCAGGCAGATGGCAGCTGTTACATAGCCACAATCTTCTTATAGCTGCAGCGGCCAGGGCAAAGGAAAGGCAAGAAATCTTACCTGTTGCTTCTCTGGGGAAAGGTTTAAGCCATTCCTCTGACCTAATTTAATGAGCCTTTCCAAGAACCTCTTTGCCTCTGGTTTCAAAGTATCAGGAGGTAACAGGGTCTGTGAAAATACATCAGATGTCATGTATACAATTCTGGAAATCATGGGACAAAAATGCCTGCAATAAGTCTGCCACATGTGAATATAGCCTTCAACCAATGCAGAATCAGTAGATTATTCACGTATGATGATTATTCTAAGATCACAGAATAAAAATGAAAGAAGATTGTGTGTACGGAGATGGCTTTATGGACGTCTTAATATCACAGCTGCCAAAATAGATTTTGTGACTGGCATTTACACACCATTTTATTATTAGGGTATATATGTTGTATATTTATTGCTATAGTCTTTGTTATTGCATTAGAGCAGTCCTAATGAGTTATTCCAGAATCTACTGAGCGCTTGGGGGCCAACCACTGGAAGCCCCCGCAGTCCCAAGAGCGGGATTCAGGTACCTGCAAACTAAGCTCAGCAGAGGCCTGTATAGAAAAGTGCAGAGGTGCAGATGCTCAACCCCCGTTCCAATTGTTGTCTATACGGCTGAAGTAAACAGCCAAATAATGTCATATCACTGTAGAAAAAAGGTTTATGTCTCATCATGTTATTTCATATTGGAGCTATTCACGGTATTGCACTGCCACTCCAGGAAGAACCGCTGACCCACGGTGAAATCAATTTAGGATAAATTCTAAGTGTTGGCAACTTAATAAAATCTTCAAGTCTGTATTTCAAAACATAAAAATTCATGATGGTAGGTGTTTTTGGCATGAACTGCCCTTGATCACTGAGTATAGGAGGAACCACATAACAAGAAATTTAAAAACGCACTGACCAATCATGAAACAGCAAAAACACACGGATATAGAATAATTAGTATCATTTCTACTATTCATTCCCTGCGGCTGTTTAGTGTCTAATGAATGAATGCATTAATACCTTGTGTCATCGACCTTATTTGTTCTATGAGCATATTGGCACATATTACCATACATTTCGCTCCTGCACATGACATTCATTAATTGCGACACCAAGTATGGGGTGTGCGGTGATCAGTGTAAGGCATGCAGCATTAACCCCTTCAAGTCGCGGCCCTTTTTCGTTTTTGCGTTTTCATTTTTCACTTCCCTCCTTCCCAGAGTCATAACATTTTTATTTTTCCGTCAATTTGGCCACGTGAGGGCTTATTTTTTGCGGGACGAGTTGTACTTTTGAACGACACCATTGGTTTTACCATGTCTTGTACTAGAAAACGGGAAAAAAATTCCAAGTGCGGTGAAATTGCAAAAAAAGTGCAATCCCACACTTGTTTTTTGTTTGGCTTTTTTGCTAGGTTCATTAAATGCTAAAACTAACCTGCCATTGTGATTCTCTAGGTCAGTACGAGTTCATAGACATCTAACATGACTAGGTTATTTTTTATCCAAGTGGTGAAAAAAAATTCCAAACACTGCTTTAACCCCTTCAAGACCCAGCCTATTTTGACCTTAAAGACCTTGCCGTTTTTTGCAATTCTGACCAGTGTCCCTTTATGAGGTAATAACTCAGGAACGCTTCAACGGATCCTAGCGGTTCTGAGATTGTTTTTTCGTGACATATTGGGCTTCATGTTAGTGGTAAATTTAGGTCAATAAATTCTGCATTTATTTGTGATAAACACGGAAATTTGGCGAAAATTTTGAAAATTTCGCAATTTTCACATTTTGAATTTTTATTCTGTTAAACCAGAGAGATATGTGACACAAAATAGTTAATAAATAACATTTCCCACATGTTTACTTTACATCAGCACAATTTTGGAAACAAAATTTTTTTTTGTTAGGAAGTTATAAGGGTTTAAATTCGACCAGCGATTTGTCATTTTTACAACGAAATTTACAAAACCATTTTTTTTAGGGACCACCTCACATTTGAAGTCAGTTTGAGGGGTCTATTTGGCTGAAAATACCCAAAAGTGACACCATTCTAAAAACTGCACCCCTCAAGGTACTCAAAACCACATTCAAGAAGTTTATTAACCCTTCAGGTGCTTCACAGCAGCAGAAGCAACATGGAAGGAAAAAATGAACATTTAACTTTTTAGTCACAAAAATTATCTTTTAGCAACAATTTTTTTATTTTCCCAATGGTAAAAGGAGAAACTGAACCACAAAAATTGTTGTCCAATTTGTCCTGAGTACGCTGATACCTCATATGTGGGGGTAAACCACTGTTTTGGCGCACGGCAGGGCTTGGAAGGGAAGGAGCGCCATTTGACTTTTTGAATGAAAAATTATTTCCATCGTTAGCGGACACCATGTCGCGTTTGGATAGCTCCTGTGTGCCTAAACATTGGCGCTCCCCCACAAGTGACCCCATTTTGGAAACTAGACCCCCCAAGGAACTAATTTAGATGCCTAGTGAGCACTTTAAACCCTCAGGTGCTTCACAAATTGATCTGTAAAAATGAAAAAGTAATTTTTTTTCACAAAAAAATTCTTTTCGCCTCAATTTTTTCATTTTCACATGGGCAGTAGGATAAAATGGATCATAAAATTTGTTGGGCAATTTCTCCCGAGTACGCCGATACCTCATATGTGGGGGTAAACCACTGTTTGGGCACTCGGCAGGGCTCGGAAGAGAAGGCGCGCCATTTGACTTTTTGAATGGAAAATTAGCTCCAATTGTTAGCGGACACCATGTCGCGTTTGGAGAGCCCCTGTGTGCCTAAACATTGGAGCTCCCGCACAAGTGACCCCATTTTGGAAACTAGACCCCCCAGGGAACTTATCTAGATGCATATTGAGCACTTTAAACCCCCAGGTGCTTCACAGAAGTTTATAACGCAGAGCCATGAAAATAAAAAATAATTTTTCTTTCCTCAAAAATGATTTTTTAGCCTGGAATTTCCTATTTTGCCAAGGATAATAGGAGAAATTGGACCCCAAATATTGTTGTCCAGTTTGTCCTGAGTACGCTGATACCCCATATATGGGGGTAAACCACTGTTTGGGCGCACGGCAGGGCTCGGAAGGGATGGCACGCCATTTGGCTTTTTAAATGGAAAATTAGCTCCAATCATTAGCGGACACCATGTCACGTTTGGAGAGCCCCTGTGTGCCTAAACATTGGAGATCCCCCAGAAATGACACCATTTTAGAAACTAGACCCCCAAAGGAACTAATCTAGATGTGTGGTGAGGACTTTGAACCCCCAAGTGCTTCACAGAAGTTTATAACGCAGAGCCATGAAAATAAAAAAAAAAATTATTTTCTCAAAAATGATCTTTTAGCCTGCAATTTTTTATTTTCCCAAGGGTAACAGGAGAAATTTGACCCCAAAAGTTGTTGTCCAGTTTCTCCTGAGTACGCTGATACCCCATATGTGGGGGTAAATCACTGTTTGGGCACATGCCGGGGCTCGGAAGTGAAGTAGTGACGTTTTGAAATGCAGACTTTGATGGAATGCTCTGTGGGCGTCACGTTGCGTTTGCAGAGCCCCTGATGTGGCTTAACAGTAGAAACCCCCCACAAGTGACCCCATTTTGGAAACTAGACCCCCCAAAGGAACTTATCTAGATGTGTGGTGAGCACTTTGAACCCCCAAGTGCTTCATAGAAGTTTATAATGCAGAGCCGTGAAAATAATAAATACGTTTTCTTTCCTCAAAAATAATTATTTAGCCCAGAATTTTTTAATTTTCCCAAGGGTAACAGGAGAAATTTGACCCCAATATTTGTTGTCCAGTTTCTCCTGAGTACGGTGATACCCCATATGTGGGGGTAAACTACTGTTTGGGCACATGCCGGGGCTTGGAATTGAAGTAGTGACGTTTTGAAATGCAGACTTTGATGGAATGCTCTGCGGGCGTCACGTTGCGTTTGCAGAGCCCCTGATGTGCCTAAACAGTAGAAACCCCCCACAAGTGACCCCATTTTGGAAACTAGACCCTGAAAGGAACTTATCTAGATGTGTGGTGAGCACTTTGAACCCCCAAGTGCTTCATAGAAGTTTATAATGCAGAGCCGTGAAAATAAAAAATCATTTTTCTTTCCTCAAAAATTATGTTTTAGCAAGCATTTTTTTAGATTCACAAGGGTAACAGGAGAAATTGGACCCCAGTAATTGTTGCGCAGTTTGTCCTGAGTATGCTGGTACCCCATATGTGGGGGTAAACCACTGTTTGGGCACACGTCAGGGCTCGGAAGTGAGGGAGCACCATTTGACTTTTTGAATACGAGATTGGCTGGAATCAATGGTGGCGCCATGTTGCGTTTGGAGACCCCTGATGTGCCTAAACAGTGGTAACCCCTCAATTCTAACTCCAACACTAACCCCAACACACCCCTAACCCTAATCCCAACTGTAGCCATAATCCTAATCACAACCCTAACCCCAACACACCCCTAACCACAACACTAACCCCAACACACCCCTAACCCTAACCACAACCCTAATTCCAACCCTAACCCTAACCCTAACCCTAAGGCTATGTGCCCACGTTGCGGATTCGTGTGAGATATTTCCGCACCATTTTTGAAAAATCTGCGGGTAAAAGGCACTGTGTTTTACCTGCGGATTTTCCGCGGATTTCCAGTGTTTTTTGTGCGGATTTCACCTGCGGATTCCTATTGAGGAACAGGTGTAAAACGCCGCGGAATCCGCACAAAGAATTGACATGCTGCGGAAAATACAACGCAGCGTTCCCGCGCGGTATTTTCCGCACCATGGGCACAGCGGATTTGGTTTTTCATATGTTTACATGGTACTGTAAACCTGATGGAACACTGCTGCGAATCCGCAGCCAAATCCGCACCGTGTGCACATAGCCTAATTCTAAAGGTATGTGCACACGCTGCGGAAAACGCTGCGGATCCGCAGCAGTTTCCCATGAGTGTACAGTTCAATGTAAACCTATGGGAAACAAAAATCGCTGTACACATGCTGCGGAAAAACTGCACGGAAACGCAGCGGTTTACATTCCGCAGCATGTCACTTCTTTGTGCGGATTCCGCAGCGGTTTTACAACTGCTCCAATAGAAAATCGCAATTGTAAAACCGCAGTGAAATGCGCAGAAAAAAACGCGGTAAATCCGCCATAAATCCGCAGCGGTTTAGCACTGCGGATTTATCAAATCCGCAGCGGAAAAATCCGCAGAGGACCAGAATACGTGTGCACATTCCTAACCCTAACCCTAGCCCTAACCCTACCCCTAACCCTACCCCTAACCCTATTCTAACATTAGTGGAAAAAAAAAATTTCTTTATTTTTTTATTGTCCCTACCTATGGGGGTGACAAAGGGGGGGGGTCATTTATTATTTTTTTTATTTTGATCACTGAGATAGATTATATCTCAGTGATCAAAATGCACTTTGGAACGAATCTGCCGGACGGCAGATTCGGCGGGCGCACTGCGCATGCGCCCGCCATTTTGGAAGATGGCGGCGCCCGGGAGAAGACGGACGGGACCACGGCTGGATCGGTAAGTATGATAGGGTGGGGGGGGACCACGGGGGGGGGGGGGGATCGGAGCACGGGGGGGGGAATCGGAGCGCGGGAGGGGTGGAACGGAGCGCGGGGGGCGTGGAACGGAGCACGGGGGGGCTGGAATGGAGCACGGGGGGGTGGAACGGAGCACGGGGGGGGGTGGATCGGAGTGCAGGGGGGGTGATTGGAGCACGGGGGGGTGATTGGAGCACGGGGGGAGCGGACACGAGCACGGGGGGGAGCGGAGCACTGGACGGAGGGGAGCCGGAGCAGTGTACCGGCCAGATCGGGGGGGTGGGGGGGCGATCGGAGGGGTGGGGTGGGGGCACACTAGTATTTTCAGCCATGGCCGATGATATTGCAGCATCGGCCATGGCTGGATTGTAATATTTCACCCGTTATAATGGGTGAAATATTGCAAATCGCTCTGATTGGCAGTTTCACTTTCAACAGCCAATCAGAGCGATCGTAGCCACGAGGGGGTGAAGCCACCCCCCCTGGGCTAAACTACCACTCCCCCTGTCCCTGCAGATCGGGTGAAATGGGAGTTAACCCTTTCACCCGGCCTGCAGGGACGCGATCTTTCTATGACGCCGCATAGGCGTCATGGGTCGGATTGGCACCGACTTTCATGACGCCTACGTGGCGTCAAAGGTCGGGAAGGGGTAAAAAAAAAAAAAAAAAAAAAAAAGGGCCATTTTCCGATACCCGAAGCGTCTCCATTTTTCGTGATCTGGGGTCGTTTGAGGGCTTATTTTTTGCGTGCTGAGCTGACGTTTTTAATGATACCATTTCGGTGCAGATACGTTCTTTTGATCGCCCGTTATTGCATTTTAATATATTGCATTTTATATTTTTTTATATTTTTTTCATATTTTTAAAAACATTTTTTTTTTTTTCCACTTGTGCCATGCTTCAATAGCCTCCATGGGAGGCTAGAAGCTGGCATAGCCTGATCGGCTCTGCTACATAGCAGCGATCATCAGATCGCTGCTATGTAGCTGAAATGCAGGGGTGCTGTGAGCGCCGACCACAGGGGGGGCGCTCACAGCAGGCCGGCATCAGTAACCATAGAGGTCTCAAGGACCTCTATGGTTACCTTCCTGATGCATCGCCGACCCCCGATCATGTGACGGGGGTCGGCGATGACATCATTTCCAGCCGCCCGGCCGGAAGCCGGTTAAATGCCGCTGTCTGAGTTTGACAGCGGCATTTAACAGGTTAATAGCGGCAGGTGAATAGCGATTTCACCCGCCGCTGTTGCGCACATGTCAGCTGTACAAAACAGCTGACATGTCGCGACTTTGATGTGGGCTCGCCGCCGGGGCCCACATCAAAGGGGGTGACACGGCATGCGCAGTAATAGTACGGCACATGTCGTGAAAGGGTTAAATATAAGCACTATTTAGAAGCTTAAGAAATCGATTTTTCTTTTTTTTTTTTAACACTTACAGAATACTAATCATAAAAACAAAACATTCAAGAGTTTCCAAACATTTTCTAGAGGTACATGGCAGAAACATCAAAGATCTTAACTTTTTGGAATTAAAAGGGTTAATTGCCCAGATAGAGGTGGTAATTGGAGGGAAAAAAAAAACACCTTTTGAATCTCGGGAAATGGAATTAAGACACCAAACAGCCGCGGAGAATTAATTTTAGAAACGACACTATGTTCATTCATTTGTATAACCTATAAATTGTTTATATGTAATTATTTGGCATCCGTGTGTTTTTGCTGTTTCGTGATTGGTCAGTGCTCTTTTTTTTTTTTTTTTTTTAAATGACTTATGTGGTTCCTGCTATACTCAGTGATCAAGGGCAGTTCATGCCAGAAACGTGTCTGAGTGGTATTACACAGAACATCATGAATTTTTATGTTTTGAAATAAAGAAAGACTTGAAGATTTTATTACCGGTAAGTTGCTGGAATTTTCCATCCGCCAAGTAATGTACTCTTCTTTCTTTTGCAGTCCCATAGACCATTAATAAAGCAGCCGTCAGGTGCATTCAAAATGGGCTTCTGTCAGGCCTGGTTCCCAGGAGACTCATCCTTGGGACCTCCAGCAATCAGCAAGTTTACTCTATACTTTCGATAGGGCATAATGTATGATTCTTGGAACGGCCTTTTAACCCCTTCAAGACCCAGCCTATTTTGACCTTAAAGACCTTGCCGTTTTTTGCAATTCTGACCAGTGTCCCTTTATGAAGTAATAACTCAGGAACGCTTCAACGGATCCTAGCGGTTCTGAGATTGTTTTTTCGTGACATATTGGGCTTCATGTTAGTGGTAAATTTAGGTCAATAAATTCTGCATTTATTTGTGATAAACACGGAAATTTGGCGAAAATTTTGAAAATTTCACAATTTTCACATTTTGAATTTTTATTCTGTTAAACCAGAGAGATATGTGACACAAAATAGTTAATAAATAACATTTCCCACATGTTTACTTTACATCAGCACAATTTTGGAAACAAAATTTTTTTTTGTTAGGAAGTTATAAGGGTTAAAATTCGACCAGCGATTTGTCATTTTTACAACGAAATTTACAAAACCATTTTTTTAGGGACCACCTCACATTTGAAGTCAGTTTGAGGGGTCTATATGGCTGAAAATACCCAAAAGTGACACCATTCTAAAAACTGCACCCCTCAAGGTACTCAAAACCACATTCCAGAAGTTTATTAACCCTTCAGGTGCTTCACAGAAGCAGAAGCAACATGGAAGGAAAAAATGAACATTTAACTTTTTAGTCACAAAAATTATCTTTTAGCAACAATTTTTTTATTTTCCCAATGGTAAAAGGAGAAACTGAACCACGAAAGTTGTTGTCCAATTTGTCCTGAGTACGCCGATACCTCATATGTGGGGGTAAACCACTGTTTTGGCGCACGGCAGGGCTTGGAAGGGAAGGAGCGCCATTTGACTTTTTGAATCAAAAATTGGCTCCACTCTTTAGCGGACACCATGTCACGTTTGGAGAGCCCCCGTGTGCCTAAAAATTGGAGCTCCCCCACAAGTGACCCCATTTTGGAAACTAGACGCCCCAAGGAACTTATCTAGATGCATAGTGAGCACTTTGAACCCCCAGGTGCTTCACAAATTGATCCGTAAAAATGAAAAAGTACTTTTTTTTCGCAAAAAAATTCTTTTAGCCTCAATTTTTTCATTTTCACATGGGCAACAGGATAAAATGGATCCTAAAATGTGTTGGGCAATTTCTCCTGAGTACACCAATACCTCACATGTGGAGGTAAACCACTGTTTGGGCACATGGTAAGGCTCGGAAGGGAAGGAGCGCCATTTGACTTTTTGAATGAAAAATTATTTCCATCGTTAGCGGACACCATGTTGCGTTTGGATAGCTCCTGTGTGCCTAAACATTGGCGCTCCCCCACAAGTGACCCCATTTTGGAAACTAGACCCCCCAAGGAACTAATTTGGATGCCTAGTGAGCACTTTAAACCCTCAGGTGCTTCACAAATTGATCTGTAAAAATGAAAAAGTAATTTTTTTTCACAAAAAAATTCTTTTCGCCTCAATTTTTTCATTTTCACATGGGCAGTAGGATAAAATGGATCATAAAATTTGTTGGGCAATTTCTCCCGAGTACGCCGATACCTCATATGTGGGGGTAAACCACTGTTTGGGCACTCGGCAGGGCTCGGAAGAGAAGGCGCGCCATTTGACTTTTTGAATGGAAAATTAGCTCCAATTGTTAGCGGACACCATGTCGCGTTTGGAGAGCCCCTGTGTGCCTAAACATTGGAGCTCCCCCACAAGTGACCCCATTTTGGAAACTAGACCCCCCAAGGAACTTATCTAGATGCATATTGAGCACTTTAAACCCCCAGGTGCTTCACAGAAGTTTATAACGCAGAGCCATGAAAATAAAAAATAATTTTTCTTTCCTCAAAAATGATTTTTTAGCCTGGAATTTCCTATTTTGCCAAGGATAATAGGAGAAATTGGACCCCAAATATTGTTGTCCAGTTTGTCCTGAGTACGCTGATACCCCATATGTGGGGGTAAACCACTGTTTGGGCGCACGGCAGGGCTCGGAAGGGATGGCACGCCATTTGGCTTTTTAAATGGAAAATTAGCTCCAATCATTAGCGGACACCATGTCACGTTTGGAGAGCCCCTGTGTGCCTAAACATTGGAGATCCCCCAGAAATGACACCATTTTAGAAACTAGACCCCCAAAGGAACTAATCTAGATGTGTGGTGAGGACTTTGAACCCCCAAGTGCTTCACAGAAGTTTATAATGCAGAGCCATGAAAATAAAAAAAAAAATTATTTTCTCAAAAATGATCTTTTAGCCTGCAATTTTTTTATTTTCCCAAGGGTAACAGGAGAAATTTGACCCCAAAAGTTGTTGTCCAGTTTCTCCTGAGTACGCTGATACCCCATATGTGGGGGTAAACCACTGTTTGGGCACACGTCGGGGCTCAGAAGGGAAGTAGTGACTTTTGAAATGCAGACTTTGATGGAATGCTCTGTGGGCGTCACGTTGCATTTGCAGAGCCCCTGATGTGGCTTAACAGTAGAAACCCCCCACAAGTGACCCCATTTTGGAAACTAGACCCCCAAAGGAACTTATCTAGATGTGTGGTGAGCACTTTGAACCCCCAAGTGCTTCATAGAAGTTTATAATGCAGAGCCGTGAAAATAATAAATACGTTTTCTTTCCTCAAAAATAATTATTTAGCCCAGAATTTTTTATTTTCCCAAGGGTTACAGGAGAAATTGGACCCCAAAAGTTGTTGTCCAGTTTCTCCTGAGTACGCTGATACCCCATATGTGGGGGTAAACCACTGTTTGGGCACACGTCGGGGCTCAGAAGGGAAGTAGTGACTTTTGAAATGCAGACTTTGATGGAATGGTCTGCGGGTGTCACGTTGCGTTTGCAGAGCCCCTGGTGTGCCTAAACAGTAGAAACCCCCCACAAGTGACCCCATTTTAGAAACTAGACCCCCCAAGGAACTTATCTAGATATGTGGTGAGCACTTTGAACCCCCAAGTGCTTCACAGACGTTTACAACGCAGAGCCGTGAAAATAAAAAATCATTTTTCTTTCCTCAAAAA